>NW_024039776.1:157500-304565 GCF_016077235.1 Cyprinodon tularosa | reverse complement strand
AGCTCTAAAGCCAGACTGAAACTCTTCAAAAAGTTCATTATGGTGGAAGTGATCGCAAACTTGTTTGGCAACTACTTTCTCAAGAATTTTGGATAAGAAAGGAAGATTGGATATAGGTCTATAATTGACCAAGTCATCTGGGTCAAGAGACGGTTTCTTAAGCAGAGGTTTAATTACAGCAATCTTAAAAGCTTTAGGTACATATCCCTGTAACAGAGATAGATTAATCACATCTAAAATGGAGGAGGAGATCAAAGGGAATACCTCCTTAAATAACCTGGTTGGAACTGGATCTAACATACAAGTTGAAGGCTTAGATGAAGACAATAATTTTGCTAATTCAGAGAGTTCAACTGGATCAAAGCAGTCTAAACCCGGTTCAGATTCCATGACTACCTCAGGTACAATCGCGGATAGAGGAGTGCTTATGATCTTATTTTTAATAAGATCAATCTTATTTATAAAGAATCCCATAAAATCATTGCTGCTAAGAGCAGGTGGAATGGACGGTTCAACAGAGCTATGGCTCTGGGTGAGTTTGGCAACTGTATTAAAAAGAAATCTGAGGCAAATAAAAGGCATAAGTGACAGGCGTTTGTGACAGTCATTAGTGACAGGCATTGGTAACATGCGTTAGTGACAGGAGTTAGTGACAGGCATTAGTGACAGGCGTTAGTGACAGGCTTTGGTAACAGGCGTTAGTGACAGACGTTAGTAACAGACGTTAGTGACAGGCGTTAGTGACAGGCTTTGGTAACAGGCGTTAGTGACAGGCGTTAGTGACAGGCGTTAGTAACAGACGTTAGTGACAGGCGTTAGTGACAGGCGTTATTGACAGGCATTTGTGACAGGCATTAGTGACAGGCTTTGGTAACAGGCGTTAGTGACAGACGTTAGTGACAGGCGTTAGTAACAGGCGTTAGTGACAGGCTTTGGTAACAGGCGTTAGTGACAGGTGTTAGTGACAGGCGTTAGTAACAGGCGTTAGTGACAGGCGTTAGTAACAGGCGTTAGTGACAGGCGTTAGTAACAGGCATTACTCTGTCAAACTCTGAACCTGTCTGGGAGCCTCTTTTTGCCTGGAAGCCTGGATCCTGCCACCTGTTCTGTTCCTGCCTGATCTGCATCCTGTTCTGTCCGTTCCTGCCTGATCTGTATCCCTGATCAGGATTGGCTTCCTGCAACTCCTCCGGAGCTGCAACACCGGTGACACTTCTCAAGCGTCAGCTGCACAAAACAGGGCGGCTAGAGTGGTCCTTCAGTGCTCACAAAGAACAAATGTGGCTTCAATGTATAAATGGCTTTCATGGTTAACAGTTACTTATAAACTTAAATTAAGACTTCTCCTATTTATATGGAATGTTTTCTTTAAAAAACAGCCTTCATTTTTTGCTGAACATTTAGTCCTTCTTGAAAAAAATTATAATTATTTAACAAGGTGGGCACTAGGTGGAGACATTAAACTCCACAGTGTATTATAGAGCCATTTGTCACTGGAACCAACTACCAATAACGCGAAGAGTCCAGAACAGAACAAGCTTCAAAAAGATACTGTCTTCAGAACTACTGCAGATGATATGATGAACTGACCTGTGTATATATGTTGTATATTTCTACTCTTTTTCATGTTCCCATTATTTCCTACTGTGATTTTTTTTATGGTTTGTTCATAATGTAATGTAATTTCTTTATGTGAGGACCTCAGGAAGATTAGTGGCCATTTATTTGGCAGCTAATGGGGATCCTGATAAAACTAAACTAAACGTTAGTGACAGACGTTGGTAACAGGCGTTAGTAACAGGCATTGGTAACAGGCAGCCGTGACTTAACATCAGGTAAACAGTTTTTCTGTCCATGTCACCAAATGGGCTCTGTAAAATTTTGTTTTCATCGCCATCGTTTTTATTACATCTGGATATGGACAGCTTAGCTTCTCTGACCAAACAATCTTCTAACTGGCTGTAATAAAGTGGAGAATGTGAAACAGAAATAATGAGGAGTTAGAGCCTGTGAAGAGAAGTGTGTGGACATCCCTGCATGCGAGGCTCCAAAGGAAGGCCATGAGAGCTTCCTCAGCCTCCGCCATGGCAGGAACAGGAGGACGGCTGTTGGGAATGTTTCACCTGGCTTGTGAAAGATATATTAACATAACAGGAAATGTCCTTTTTGGGGTGGGGATGGTTTTCCTGGGAGTGTGTGGATATGATGCGTAGCCGCTCCCTGCATGGATACATTCCTGCTTGATGGTCCGATTACTCCGCTTTATAATCCCTACATAGTAACGGGGCCCAGAGGTGGACACAGATGTCATTTAAACATTTGATTTAATGGTTTTGTTGAAAATAATAAAACAATGTGGATTTTCCCTAAACCACAAAAGACCAAACTTTCACATGATCGATTGATTGATTGATTTTATTGATCTCACAGTGGCGAAATTTACTCGTTACATCAGCTCAAATAGTCAAAGAAGAAGAAGGTGCCGAGGGAAGAAAAGGTAAATAATGCTATATATACAGTGCTTCCACATAGGACAGCTCAGTGACACCAACCCAGTCTCATGGGAAAATGTACCCCCACTACGTTGGTCCACACTGCAAAACGTAGTGGAGGTACATTAATGGCCATTTTTTTATTTATTTTATTTGCCTCCTCTAATTGCTAATTTGTCTACTACTACCCGTAGTGGGGGTACATTTTCCCACTTTGACCTTTTAAGGTTAGCATATTGACCAAAAGCTGACACCAAAAATAAAGCAATCGATTATTTACAACAATATGCTACATTTAATGAAGACTAATACAGATTTTACTCTCTTATAAGAATTAGTTTTAGGTTTTATAGGGGAGAGTTTGTATCGGCAGTCATCTGGGAATCTTTTATGTATTTACTGGTAAAGAACAACCTCTCATCCCATTTAATGTAAATATTGCATCGAACCAGAAAGTTATTTGAAGAGCATAGATGCATAAATATGTGCATAACTTTAACAAGGGCCTCATGAAGGTCTGTTCTGTTATTCTCTTTTGGAGAATATAGACATTGTGGGCATTCATTTCCCTGATAAGCTGGTGAAGATTCTTAGACATCCAGGTCATAATCATTCCAAAAAAACAAAAAAAACTTTGGACTTTGTTTTTCAAGTTTGAAGACTTCCCATTCAGGACGTTTTTCAATTAAAAATTACAGTAGCCCAACAAATCCTTGTTTTGGCTAAGAAATATGCAAATTGAACCTGATGCCTGATCCCAATAGCTTGACTCTGAACCGAATTTGATCCCTATTACTTTTTGGCCACATGCACATTATTGTGCTGCCTGGTCAACCCTAAGAAAATGTTCTGGAACTGCCACTGAACTGACACCCAATGCATGGAGGGTAACCCAAAAAGGGCCATTGTTAGAGAAACTGGGTGCCTACAAAGTGCTGTTTTCAAGCTAATTAATGGAAAGTTAGGTGGAATGAAAAGTAGACAAATAACAATTACAATTCCTTTAGGAAAAGGGGAAGGAAAATCATTTATTAAGAGGAAAGACATTGAAAAATGGCAAAAAAAGGTGGAATGAAGATAAAAAAGGAAGAAGGTTATATAAAGTACAAAAGTCAGTATTAAATAGAAATATTAATGAGAGAAACCGAAGGGAAGAAATAATAATGATCAGATTAAGAGTAGGTCATACTTATTTAAATGACAATTTATACTTAATAGGGAGGAAAAATAATGATAAATGTGAAGGATGTGGAGAGATAGAAAATGTAGATGTATTGATGAACTTTAAAACATCTGGACCTGAAAGGAAGAAATTGAAAAGAGTTGAAAGGACAGGCCAAGAATGGAGTCTTAAAGGATTATTGGGAAATAAAGGAAATATAAAAGATATTTATAGATTAAGGAAAGCATTATTTATTTATCTTCAGAATACAAAATTAAAAAATAGAATTTAATAGATGTAAGACAATGTTGCTACACACTCATGAACAGTAGGTGGCGGTATGCCCGCCCCTTCCCTAGAGCCCGGTGGGATCGAAAACATTTTGAATGGAAATCAATGGGGAGAAATTAATAAACTTCTGGTCCCAGTCGCTCTCTGTCACTGATTCCAGATATGCTGGTTGTGTATTTAAATTGTTTTGTTTTTTTTGAGTTCCTCTTTGGTCAAAATCTGGTCAAAATCCATCAATGAGATCGCACCAAACAGGAAGTTAAATGCACAAAGGATCTGGTAGATTTCCAAATAAAACACATCCGATCTTAACCCATGATCCTTTTTTTAACTAGTTTAATTAGTTTCTCCCGTATGCCACGACGTAATGCATTGATCTGAAAATCAACCTCAGACGCAACGCACGCAGTGGCGAGGGTTTGATCCGTCAGATGGAGTTAAATCACAAAGAATTCAATGTGGAATCGGGGAGGCAGCTAAATGCTAGGCGATGGGTAGCAGCCAAAACGTTGCAATTTCACATAATCCTGACGAGATCCGAAAAAGCGTAGCAAAAACTAGCAAGCGGGTGATTATGTATGCTCTCTGTCATTGATTCCAGATATGCTGGTTGTGTATTTAAATTGTTTTTTTTTTTTTAGTTCCTCTTTGGTCAAAATCTGGTCAAAATCCATCAATGAGATCGCACCAAACAGGAAGTTAAATGCACAAAGGATCCGGTAGATTTCCAAATAAAACACATCCGATCTTAACCCATGATCCTTTTTTTTAACTAGTTTAATTAGTTTCTCCCGTATGCCACGACGTAATGCATCTGAAAATCAACCTCAGACGCAACGCACGCAGTGGCGAGGGTTTGATTCGTCAGATGGAGTTAAATCACAAAGAATTCAATGTTGAATCGGGGAGGCAGCTAAATGCTAGGCGATGGGTAGCAGCCAAAACGTTGCAATTTCACATAATCCTGACGAGATCCGAAAAACTAGCAAGCGGGTGATTATGTATGTTCACTAAGTAAATATTATGTAAATAAACCCTACACTTCTCGCTATAAATGTAATCAAAACCCATTTAAATGCAGAAACTGATTGAAATTATTGATTTTCCCACTAAAAGTTAGAGAAATCTCAGCCATGTTTATACCAAAACGTTTCAGTTTCACATTATCTTGAAAAATCTTTGCAAGAAACGAACAAGCAAGTGAATATGTACATTCCCTGAGTAAATATTCTGGCAACAAACTATACATTTTTCACTAGAAATGTAATCAAAACTCATTTTAATGCAAAAACAAACTCATGTTATTAATCTCTCCACAAAAAAATAAGCAAATGTCGGCCATCTATATATATTTTTTTCTTCTCCCAGCTGGAATCTTGAAAGTCACGTGACTAGGACGTAAAACAATAGAAAGCGTATAGGCAGAAGAAACGTAACAGTACCAAAAAAAAAATGGCCATTAATGTACCTCCACTACGTTTTGCAGTGTGGACCAACGTAGTGGGGGTTTATTTTCCCATGAGACTGGGTTGGTGACACACACACAGATATGCTAAGCTAATTTGAACATAACTGAAATAAAGAGATTTATTAATGTTGATTTTCAATTCTAAACTTTAATGCTGATTAGATTGTTGGCTGGAACATTGAACATCTGAACGCTGAACTTTTACTCCGGTGAACTAGAATCCACTGTGATCATTGATCAGCTCATGGTCGAATGAAATCTGCCCGGTAACTGTCGGGGAGGACGGAATGGTGCTGATGTCTATCCATTTCCTTTTAGTCCAGTTCTTACATCCATCATACCTGACAGGAGTGGCGGCTAAACGCTGAAAGCAGTGGTCGCGGTCGATGATGTCCTCTCTAAGTTCTTCCCAAAAGCATGGAGCCATGGAAAGATTCAATAAAATTATATTTCTGATAATTTAGGAATTTTACATATTTTTGACTTAATTTAAGTTAAAACTGCAGTTTTCTATAAAATGTGAATAAGCATCTCCCTGAAATTACTTTTTGGAACTTGGGATGTCTGCATGGAGACGAGGCTGGCATGATAGGTGAGCAGAACAGAATAACAGACTAAAGAGTGAAATACTGGAATCTACTTCAATTCTACCACAAACTGTTTATATATGCTGTAATAATTGTAACCCCCGGTAACAATATACACTAAACCTAATCTACCTCCTAATCTCCTTGCCGCCGTGTTAGCAGCTGTACTAGCCGCTGTGTTAGCCGCTGTACTATCCTCTGTGTTAGCTGCAGTGTTAGTCGCTGTACTAGCCCCTGTGTTAGCCGCTGTACTAGCCCCTGTGTTAGCCACTGTTTTAGCCACTGTTAGCCGCTGTACTATCCTCTGTGTTAGCCGCTGTGTTAGCCACTGTGTTAGCTGCTATACTAGCTGTACTAGCCACTTTATTAGCCACTGTGTTAGCCACTGTACTAGCCTCTGTGTTAGCCACTGTGTTAGCTGCTGTACTAGCCCGTGTGTTAGCTGCTGTGTTAGCCACTGTTTTAGGCGCTGTTAGCTGCTGTACTAGCCACTGTATTAGCCGCTGTGTTAGCGACACTACTAGCCGCTGTGTTAGCCGCTGTACTATCCTCTGTGTTAGCTGCTGTGTTAGCCACTGTGTTAGCCGCTGTACTATCCCTTGTGTTAGCCACTGTGTTAGCCGCTGTGTTAGCTGCTGTACTAGCCACTGTATTAGCTGCTGTGTTAGCCACTTAACTAGCCACTGTGTTAGCCGCTGTACTATCCTCTGTGTTAGCCGCTGTACTAGCTCCTGTGTTAGCTGCTGTGTTAGCCGCTTTACTAGCCCCTGTGTTAGCCACTGTTTTAGCAGCTGTGTTAGCTGCTGTTCTAGCCACTGTATTAGCCACTGTGTTAGCGACACAACTAGCCACTGTGTTAGCCGCTGTACTATCCCCTGTGTTAGCTGGTGTGTTAGCCACTCATTTAGCCACTGTGTTAGCTGCTATACTAGCTGTACTAGCCACTTTATTAGCCGCTGTCTTAGCCACTATACTAGCTGATGTGTTAGCCACTTTAGTAGCCTCTGTGTTAGCCGCTGTACTTGCCACTGTATTAGCTGTTGTGTTAGCCACTGTACTAGCCACTGTGTTAGCCGCTATACTATCCCCTGTGTTAGCTGCTGTGTTAGCAACCGTACTAGCCGCTGTGTTAGCCACTGTACTAGTCGCTGTGTTAGGCGCAGTGTTAGGCGCTGTGTTAGCCCGTGCATTAGCCACTGTACTAGCCGCTGTGTTAGCTGCTCCATTAGCCGCTTTACTAGCCACTGTGTTAGCTGATGTACTAGCCACTCTATTAGCCGCTGAGTTAGCTGCTGAATTAGACACTGTGTTAGCCCCTGTACTAGCCACTAGGTTAGTCTCTGTGTTAGCCACTGTTTTAGTCACTGTACTAGCCACTGTGTTACAATGGCTAACACAGCCACTGCTCTAGCCGATGTGTTAGCCGCAGTTTTAGCCGCTTTAATAGCCACTGTGTTAGGCGCTGTACTAGCCACTGTGTTAGCCGCTGAGTTAGCCACTGTGTTAGCTGCTGTATTAGCCACTGTGTTAGCCCCTGTACTATCCGCTGTTTTAGTCACTGTACTAGCCGCTGTGTTAGCAGCTAGACTAGCCACTGTGTTAGCCGCAGTGTTAGTTGCTGTACTAGCCACTGTGTTAGCCTCTATACTAGCCACTGTGTTAGCCAAAAAAAATATTTTCAGTTCAATGCATTTCAAAGCTAAACACTCCTTTCTTAACTTTAAATTCTGTTTAATTCATTATGTTAAAGAAATATAAAAACATCACAAAAATTTTCCGTCACGCTTTATCCCAGCTGGGGTGATCTGGGGTACTGGTGTCTATCTCCATCAGTCTGTGGGTGAAAGGCGGGGTCCATCCTGGACAGAGAGGCGGGGTCCATCCTGGACAGAGAGGCGGGGTCCATCCTGGACAGAGAGGCGGGGTCCAGCCTGGACAGAGAGGCGGGGTCCAGCCTGGACAGAGAGGCGGGGTCCATCCTGGACAGAGAGGCGGGGTCCAGCCTGGACAGGTCTCCAGTCCATTGCAGGGCAACACAGAGACAAACAGGACAAACAACCATTTACACACACACTCACACCTAAGGAGGATTTAAAGAAGCCATTGAACCTAACAGTCATGTTGTTGGACTGTAGGAGGAAGCTGGAGAGAAGAGAGAACCAGAACCAGAGAGAACCCATGCATGCTCAGGGAGAACATGCATACTCCATGTAGAAAGACCCCGGGCCGGGAATCAAACCCAAAACCATCATGCTGCAAGGCAGCAGCGTAACCCCCTTTTCCTCTGAGCAGCCCAAAGTGAGAAAGATGTTAAATGTTTAGAAATTACTGTGAATATAATTTAATACTCTCCAGCTCAGAGTAAATAAACTACAACCATTTTAATGAATATATAATAAAAATAAACTCAAACACAGCAAGGATACAACAGTGAAAATGTGGTTTTATCTTTAATAAAGTTCCTTCATCTGTTTGTTATTTTTCATCTCTCACACAAACAGAACCAAGATTATTCCTGCAACAAACACCAGAGTTACTTTAGAAGAATATATCAGGAAGCTTTTGTTTTTCATTCATTTTTAAATTTAATTTATACTTTAGTTAAACATGCATCTACAGGCTTTGGAGACTTTGGAGTAACAGCAGTCTGGAGGTAAGTCAATTTAATGCTTTACCCATGAACTCAATTTGAAAGCGGATCTTGAAAACATGAGTCCATTTCTGCAGTTCCGGGTCAAATCTTAACTTTGCTCTTTATTTATTATTAATTCAGTTAAACTTGTTATTTAATCATAGTATTCTCACCATCAGGCATCATCTGAACTTTATGCAGCATCAACAGTGACAGGAAACGATAATGTAGCTGCACAGATATGAGCTGCCAACTGATTCTTTACGGTTCTTTTCTGACGGTTCTGGATCTATACCTTTGGTACATGTGTGATTATCTAGTAATGCATAGGGTGATAGTAAGGAGAAAAAAAAGAGCATCCCAGAAACCAGTGTGTGGGAATGTGGAGAGGCTACACAATGACATCATCCCATAAATATGTAAGGACATTTTGCTCCAAACACTTGATATTTATTATAATGTGTTCACACCGAAGTGTTAAAAATGTGCAAACCCAGAAATGTGGATTCTGGATTAGACTGTGGTCCAGCTGCTTTGCTGCTCGGCGCTCTGGTTCTTAATCTGCTCTGTTCTGTAGCTTCCAGCTACTTTATGAGTTGGAAAAATAGTTTGAACAGGTTTTTAAGTGAGAAAGTAAATCTCCAGACATCCTCTGATCCAGGGGCACCTCCAGGAATTTTGGGCCCCATGAAGGTCATTGATGTTGGGCCCATACAAAAAAAAAAAACTTTTAAACTGCTATAAAGATGCATTGATTTTTTTTCATGATCACTATGTAAAATGACACGCACGTGGCACTTAAGCCACGGTTCGAGCAAACCGCCGGTGACAGACAGGAGACCTGATGCGATGCAGGACATGGTTTTGGTAAATATATTCATGCTTTTTTTTGTTTATTGCTTGAAAAATAAGGGAGAACACAAAAAAAAATGGATTTCACTGCTGGAAATTATTTTTCTATTTGAAAAATATAGCGGGATACATTTTTTCTTCTTCTTTTGGGCCCCCCCTCAGTCAAGGGCCCTTAGAATCTTCCTAACCTCTTCCCCCCATACATTCCCTGCTCAGTTCATCAGTTCATCAGGATTATAATCTCACTATAATCTGCAGTTCTTGTTGGGAGCTCCAGACCTCCAGCATTCCGCCGGGAGGCAGTGCTGGAAATCCCCGCTGAAAGCTCTCTGCTCCAGGCAGCCTGTGGGGGATTTCCTGCTGCTGTTTATAGCGGCTGGAAGTCAATAGAAAGCGTTTTTAAGGTTTGTGGTAAAAACTGCAAGAACCAGAATATAATCCAATATTTTTCATCGGCAGGTTTTAACGTTTCTAGTTAATTTGGGTATTTTGAAACTGTTTCTCCATAGTTCATAAAAATGTTTTAGTGCAGCAATAATGATCAGAGCTGCTCTCTGTTCCTTCTACATAACAATCCATTCTACCTGCTTTATTTAACCTTTGGAGTTTAACTCCTTCATCATTTTCATTCTTCATATGCAGAATGTCTGCAGAAGCCATGACAGTTTGCAGGTAGAGTCTGTCTCCCCCAAAAAGTTACATTTTTTTAACTCCAGGGTCGAACGCTCCAAAGCCCGGACGCCAAAACGCATTGATGCACCTCTCCTGACGCTGGAACGCTGCTGCAACTCTTGATGCCGCAGCATGTAAATGAGACGCTTTGACGCACAGAGTGAACTGTTGGGTGGGGATGATGCCAGCGGCAGCGTTCACCAATAACCTGCTGGTGGAGACGATGTGAGCAAACCAGAAGTTTCACAGCAGGAAACAATCAGTCTGGTGTCAGTGGCTAAACAGACAAAACAATCCACATTTTCCCACCATCATCTGCAGCCAAATGAATCAAACAATGATAACATACTAATATTTTGTCATTTATATTATTCTATCTGCCTTTAGTTCAGTTCCTGGGATCTCTTCTCTCCTTGAAACATTACTGGAAGCAGTTATCTCCTCTTCTTCTAGAGTCTTCCCCTCCTGGTTCTGTTTGGGTCGGTTATCCAGCATGGTCTCCTCGTTGGGCTTCTGGCCTCCCTCCATCTGTGTCACCTTGCAGTCTCTAATGTCCTCCATCTCCATCATGTCATCCTTGTCTTGGCTGAGGTATGGTCTAGTCTCTGGTCCGCGGCTTCCTCTGCTCTGAGTCTCAGATTCAGCAGCTAAAGTCTCTTCCTGTCTTCTGACAGCTGGACTCTTTTCAGAGCCCTCCCCTTCCTGGTACACTGAGGAGACACTGTCTTTATCCACAGTGGTCGTTACAGAGAACTGCCTCTTGCTGTCAGGACTGACTTTAATCATGGTCACACTACTGATCCTCCCCCCTTTGGGGGAGGATGGGGACAATGGACTGGAGGGCGATGGAGGCAAATCTCTCAGTCTGTCTTTAAAACTCTGCTCAGAAGAAGAGGCTGGACCTCCTGGTGAAAGTGGAAACAGTTTAGGTGTTTTTAGGATTCCAGCCCTCTGTGTTTCCGTCTGTTCTTCTGTCTGTCTATCTACTTTCTGTCCATTTATAGAGAATGGACCAGGAAGGAGGCCTTCTTGGGTCGTAGATCTTACAGAAATCAAGCCAGATGAAGCTGAAGTTGGAGAAGAACACGGGGCTAGTGTTGCTAATGCTACGGTAATGTTTGGTAAGCTACTTTTGGGGCTTGGTGACTCTATGAGGGATGAGGTAGGCGTCTTTAAAGAGGACACTGAGGAAAAGCTTTTGTTTTGGAGAGAAGATGCAGGAGAAGAACCTAAGCTTATTAAAGCAGGGCCACCACCAACGGTTGGCTCCGGATCCGGGCTGGAACATGGGTCAGAGGAGGCTCTGACAGCCATAAAGTCCCTTTTGAAGTTGGACTTAGCAGTGGGCATGACTGAGCTGGATCCTGGAACCGGTGCAGGTATTGTGTCAATAGGGGTTGAAGTCTGTAGCGGTCCAGGATCTACCTTACTGTCCATATTCACAGATCTTTCGGTGGGGATGGGGAGGGAGGTAGGAGCTGAGGCTCCTGTGTTTGTCTTGTCTTGAAGGTCAGAGTTCAGCCCGAGGGTGAGGCCTTCCTGGGGAACAGAATCAGACTTGGAGGATGGTTTCAGAATGGAAGTTATAACTTCCCCCTGAGCGATATTCATCTTGGCGCCGGGTTTAGTGCAGCGCTCTGGATTGGCTGGTTCCTCTAGTACTACAGGTGGCCGCTGAACAGCAAATCTAACCCCCCGAGGATCTGCCCCCGCCCTCTCTTTAACTCTCAAACCTAAAGGATCACTGCCCCGCCTTAATCCAAATAAGGTCATACTTTTCTTTCTCTTCCCCACATTCGCCGCTACGCCATGGACTCCATCTGAAGCTGGTTGGACTTCTTTGAACATATTTTTCAGATTGAACCCGTCCTCCTTTATGTTGTCGCTATCTTGGGACTGGTCCAACTGCTCCCCCGAGGCAGCCAGTAGGTTTGGACGCCCCTGAAACTTCTTATCCGAATGTGTCACCCGGAATCTGAGGAGATAATTGTAGAGTTAAAAACGCTTGACATCAAAACTCCTGATGCTGATCTTAATAGAAGATTCAATTCTGCACTTTTACCTCCCGACAGAAAAAACAGTCTGCTCTCCTGGTTGCTGCTTGAAGCGGGGCGTCCTGCTTTGTCTGCGGCCCTTTTTGGCTCGAACCTGGGCGCAGAGGAGGCAGGAGTTGTGGTCGGTGCCTGAGTGCACCGTATGGAGATGGGGAGGAACACCACCAAGAGATTCCTTACGTAACCTGGAAGATCGTAGTGTCAGGTGTTAGCATTAGCATTAGGCCAGTTATATTGGTGAGGTTAAGAGTTAGGCTTAAAATGCTTCACACAAATTAAGTTGCTGAAGGACAGAAAAGGCAAAAACCAATAAATCCAAAGGTCAAAGTTCAGATGTTCCTTGAATGCTTGTAGCTCCTCCCCTTCGGGATGTTTGGAAGAAGCTTTGTTCTGATTCACATCTTGGCGAGTACAGCCTCGTAAAAGAGGTTTGAACATATCCTCTGATTTAATTCTTAATAAGCTAAATTGATAAAAAAAAAAAAAAAAAGGATTTAAAGTAACCCCCCTCTTGATTCAGCTATTTGTTTGTGGTCAGAGGAAGCAGTCGAATTGTTAATCTATAGATTGATCCTTTGTTAAATTGTAAAGGCTTCTGTAGAACTGGAGAGACATGCAGTTCAATTCTTCCAGCTGATTGAGTAAATCACCAAGTTTCACCTGCCTCCATGTTGAGCTGTTAGCCAATCACAGCAGCAGTATCAGCTGGATTTGATTTAGGGATTTAACTGATAAACCAAACTCTTTTAAACCAAATCCAGTTGGGAGGAACATGCAAACATCTCCTTATCCATCACAGCAAAAGTTACGTCTTTTGCTCATTTGTCTAAAGGAAATGGAGGCTATTCCAGCTAAAACCACAGCAGCTGTTGTGGGAAAATTTTATTGATCTCTGCAGCCCATTAAAATAAAGGGAGATCAATGGATTTCACTCAGTCAGCATTTTATTTTCTTTGTAAAGACAAAGAGAAGAAGACAGATCATGATGTTCTCCCTGTTCTAAACAGACAGTTTGTCTCTCACTAATTAAACCCCTACAGGACGGCTGTGAAGGTCTCCACTGATCTTTACCCAAACAAAGACACACAGCTTGGAAATAAAACATAATGTTATGAAATAATCCCTGAGAAACAGTCTAGCTTGTTATGAGAATTATTTAATTTATCCCTAATAAGATAAAAAAAAAAAAATAACCTTGTAGCCTTGCAGATCTGAGGCCTAATTGAATGAAACTTTTGAAATTTGAATGAAATTTTCAGAGATTTATTTTTTATTTTTTCCACCACAGCAGCCATGTTTGTTTTGCTTCAGCCGCTTCTGGTTGACATCAAACACGTCGCTGCGTTTCATTGGTGCATCGAGGTCAACGCATCCGTTAGCCCTTGGATACTTCAGAAATCTCTCGGCCATTAATGTTGCTTTCAAGGTCAATGATGAGTAAGAAGGCTGATCAAACATCATGTGTTCATCCAGCTGCTACCTTAAGCTGGAGCGGCTCTGTCAGCTCTAGTCTGCTTTAGAGACCGTTCAATGTGTCGTGGTTCTCCCCTTTTTTGGACTTTGAGTTTTTAGTTTTTACTGTTTCGTTGATCTTTGGTTTATTTTCCATTTTGTGTTATATTTAAGCTGCCTTTAGTTACTCTCTGCTGCCCCCTTGTGTCTGTCTCCTTTCCCCTAGCTCCCTTCTAGTCTCTTCCATCCACACCTGCTCCCTGTCAGCTGATCAGCCCAGTCTTTGTTCTGTCTCCCACATATACTCCTCCTGTGCGGTTCTTCAGTGCTGCTTCCTTGTTGATTGCTGTTGCTTCCTCGTCTCTGGTTCTCCACAGGAGTGTTCCCTGAAGTTAACTGATTTTTTTGATTCATTGGATTTGGGATTTTTGGATGTCTGCCCGTTTTTTCATTACACCAACAACAAATCATCTCTGCATTTGGGTCCTCAAGCAACTGCAGCCCCTAGTTGAAGGGGGGGGGGGGTCTTTATATCTTATAACTGAAGATAAAATGAACATTTATCATGTATCAGAAACGTCTCTACGGCTCCTCTTTTTATCTGTCATCACATCCTGATCATGTAGAAAACCCTTTAGGGTCTGAGGCAGGGAGCGATGGAGGGACAGGAGCTGATCTGCAGGTCAGACAGAGAACAGCGAGCTGCCAGAGACACTCTGAGCTGTTATAGAGGAGGAGAGACTGGGACCCTGATCCACCTGAGATTATGGAGAAGGATCCAGCTTTCAGGCATTTTACTAGCTGTGTCTGTTGTAGTAAAATAAGAAGCCTAACATTGTGAACTAAAATTATGATAAACCATTGCTTTTCATTTATATTTAAATTAACTATTAATTTTCAACTTTATCAGGTTTTTATGTTGCAAAGTTTTTTTCTCTGAAGAACCAGTTCTACACCAAGTCAGTCTACAGGAATCCACTTTAGACCAAAAACTAGGGCATAAAAATCATCTCTCTGACTCCTTCCTAACTAATCCATCCTCTAGACCTGCTCCTATAGTCACTCTATTACAGATGGAGTAATGTAACTAAAGTAATCCCTCCCTGGGATTATCAAAGTATTTCTGATTCCTGGTTGATGGGACAGGTGTTGTGAATGAAACGGTGCCCAGCTTGAAAGAGCTCCTGTGTGTCGCTGAATGTGAGCATTGATGACTGAAAGACATCTTCTGCCTCCATTGATCTGTTTACTACAGCCTGTTGAATTCATGTTAATGTGGATTTAAAGACATTTCAATTAGTGGAAAAAATTGCAGGGCGGAATATAAAAAAGGTCTAATCAACCAAAACTTTCGCGACCCCCATGCAGTACCTCTGTGGAACCCCTAGGGGTCGCGGACCCCCTGTTGAAGACTTCCACTCTAATCCTTAAACTGCCCTGCACTCTGAACCGCCTCCTCTGGGAGGCGACAGTGATTTAACCGTGACATTCAAGCTGAGGAACGTTTCAGAACAAACTAGATAGAATGAAGATAAATGTTTGCAGCTGGTGGGATCACACACTGAGCTAGTTTACGTCACTCTGAGCTACGGAAGCCTGAGCAGGACATTCCATCAACTAAACCCTAATGATTGTATCAGTAAACTTTCCAGTAGAAATTAACTCCTTCCTGTATTTCGTCTGGAAGCAGGGATTATTTATTTATCCATTAAAAAAAAAAATCAAACATCTTGTTATAAATCCTTAATAATATTATAAAACCATAATTAATGTGAAACGCTGAAGTGTTTGGTTTAAACTGGTGTTTCTGTGATTGTCTTTATCTTAGCTTTCACCTAAGCTCAGAGTTTCCCTGTATGTGCAGATCACAGATTATGGCTGAATGCTGACTGGACATCTCTGCTAGAAGCTGGATCCAGTGGATGGGCTTACCTTGGATCATGGCGAACGCAGACGCTGCGGTTTCCTAACATCTCATTGAAGGCCTCCATGTTGGCTGGAAGGGAAGAAGAACCTCAGTCACTGATGGCCTTGCCTCCTTTACTTGTCTCCTAGTCTGCAGCCATATGAAGCCTAACCATCAGGAGCAGTTATCAAACTTTGCTTACCTTCATTCTCCATGATGCATTTCAGGATCTGCTCCACTGTGTCCTGGTTCTCATCGTTCTCATCTAAACAGAGAAACCAGACACGAGGAAATAAACACCTCAATGTTTGACAACAACTGATGGAGTCATTCCAGAGCTTCTCTCCTTTCCGTCTGTGAGCACACGCCTGTTTACATGTGAGCAGCTGTGAATGGCAGCGAAGCACGTTTGTGTTTATCTCAGGAGGTTTAGTGACCCGTGAAAAGACGGAAAATCTGGATGGAGTGGAAATGAGAAAGGAGCCGGTCGGCCGCTCCCTGTGTGTTTGGTCAGAGCACGGTGGGAAACAGCCTGTATTTGTTGGTGCTGCTGGTAGAAAAGCCCCAAATGTATTAAAACTCCTGGGAAGGAGACCTGGGAAGCCCAGATTAATAATAGATAATCTCACACAGGCCCACAGCATCACTTCCAATTTCCAGCCTGCAGCTGCAGACCCATTCCTGGTGGTTCCCTGTGACACAGTGTCCTAGTTAAAGTCCCAGTAGGAGTTGGCCAGCAGCACGCAGGTGCATCAGCGATGAGAGATGATTTGTCTGTAGAGCTGGCGGGAAGGATTGTTGGCCTGATCGATGGCCTGATCTAACAGATTAAAACTGATCTTTTCTTAATGCGGCTGAAGCTTAAAGCTTTTCTAAATAAGCATTTAAATCAACCTTAAAGGCCAAATAATAAACTGGTTCAACAAACGAATCAGTTATGGCCTCTTCTTACAGAACATGACATCATAAGACACTCATACAGTATTACACTATAAAAATCCGATCTAAGAAATTATTAAAATCTTTACATTTGCTCCTAATTTGAGCAAAAAACTAAATGATCTGCAAAGGAAGGAAGGTTCTGGACCTTAAAACAGAATTAAATGAAACATAAGCCATCTTATTCCATCTGCAAACGGTCAAATAAATAAATTATATTTAACATTCTGCATTGTTAGTGCAGGGCCCTAACAGAGACCAGGACCGGTTCTAGAGCACCGGTTCTGGCCCCCATCTAGAGCTACCCATGGATAAACACTATAATGCAATATTAACAGTTATATATATGTTGTCCAACCCTGCTTATTAAAACAAGGAAACATCCAAATTTCACCAAACACCGATCATGTTCTTCTCACCATCAGCATCTTCCTCCAGCTTGTCCTCCTCGTCCTCCGGGTCTCCAGTCCTGCAGCGGTAGCCCGTCTTCTTCAGCAGATGGCAGATGAGGAAGCCCAGGAGTCCAGTTAAGAAGAAGAGGAAGACCACCAGGAAAATGATGTAGGAGGAGGGGGGCTCCCCCCCTGCCTCAGAGGCTTCCAGCTGCGTCATGATGAGGCTGAAACACAGAGGTTAGGCTGGTTAGCGCTGCAGCTAAATGCTATGTTCACACCAGGAGAAGAAGCTTCTGCTGCTTCATCTCTGATCCTCATTAAGGTCAGACGTCCAGTAAAGTGTATCCAGATGCTTCTGCTGCTTCTGTGTTCAATGCCAGAGAGCAGCTTTGCTATATTTGCTGTGATCAGCAGGTAAAAAGTAGTTAGAATATATGTTGAAGTGAGAAAGTCCTCCTGAAAACATGGTCTGTGCAGTCAGTTCATCCAGATTACCTTCCTGGGAGCCCCACATACCGGCGGTGCGCTGTCACTGGGAAACCCCAGCAGCAGCTGCCACACAATGGCAGCCCACTGCTCCCCATGGGGATAGGTTAAATTTCTCCAGTGTGAGATTAATAACGGTAAAATATTGCCGGCAGGTTTCTATATTCTAAGTTAATTTAGGCGTTAATAAACTGTTTGAGAGGAGTGATCATAGCGCTCTGCATCAGCAGTGCTGTGTCTGACTCCCTGCCAGCTCAGCTCCTGAAAAATAATAACCCCACAGCATCACCCCTCCTCCACCTAACGTTACACTGGGCTCAATAAAGTCTGACAAGAACCGTTCCCCTGGCAACCATCAAACCCAGACTGTGTCCCAAACCAGGGACAAAGCTGTTCTTCAGGGAGGTTAGTTGGACAAGTTTCACCTGTTGTTCCAGTGTGCTGGGGGCGGATGTCTTCAAATATAACCTTTAAGGTAAATAAAATGAGGTCAAAACACAGCTTAACCTGGGATGTCCTCTTCATCTACTTTAGATATATTTCAGAAACTTGAAACCTGCTGTAATGTCTGGATGTTTCAGGCTTGTGACGGCTGATGTTTAAAGTTTGCATGGAGTAATCTGTAAGTCAAACTGAAGCAGAATGTCAGTCAGCCCAGCTGTGAAATGAGATACGTGGACTGAACAGAGTAAAGCTCCCACACAGTGATGTTAGAACTGGGATTATAAGCAGTAAAAACTAAGTTAAAAGTTGCATTTTACAGAGAACGCCTGTTCTGGTCCCCAAACCTCCACACCTGAAGCCTGATCTTCAGAGGGTTTGCGTGTTTTTACCACCGCCGGGTCACATCAGGCCATCCCATAGAAAACGACCATCAGCTCACCTGAAAACCAGCTTACCTCCACAAACGCCATGACCAATAATCTGCCACCAAATCAGAACTCATAATTTTCCTTCTCTCGTTGTTTTCATTCTCTGACGTTCCTGTAAACGTTCTGCCCTGGAATAAACGGATCCTTTTATCCTTAACGCTCCACTGAAAACCAGGATCCAGTTAGATTTCCTTTCAAATAAAATCACGGGTCTCAATAATCCACAAAAGTTATTTTCCTTGGAAAAGAAAGATGTAAGGATGGAAACTACTACTGATTTTTGCCGCCATCTTTGATTATCTACGTTTACCTGGGCTAATTCACCATCCTGTTTGCTTCCAAAACCACGCTGAGTTCTCTTTGCAATATCCAGAAAACTTTCCAGTTAAAGTTTTTAGGCTCTAGTTGCCTTTATTTAGTTTTATTTTTTTAGAAGACAGGCAGGAAAATTGATCGGAGAGCGTGGAGGTCAAGCAGCAAAGGTCAACAGGAAGGGAATCCAACCTGCGTGGACTAAAGCCGTTGTAGAGGGGTTGGGTATAAACCCTGCACCACCGCCGTGCCTCAGTATCCAGAACACGTGTGCCTTAAAATCCCAAACCCGTCCCTGAACGCTACCCCTCAGCACTAACCCGGCGTTCCCATGGAGGCTTGGCCAACGGAAGTCCTCATAGAGGGTAGGACGAGCGCGCCGTCCAGCCCTCAGAGACGCGCTGGGGTCGGGCAGCGAATGTAATGGAAAACTAAAGGTGCTCAAATATAAGCTCCACTGCTTTGGGAAGGTCGATTGTGTTTTATTTGATCGTATACATTTATTTTTTAAGCAAACAATAGTTTGGTTCCATTCCAGCCCAGAAAAGCTATGGAAGCTAAAGCAGCACAAGATAGTTGGAGCCACTGAGGCTGTATGGTTAACATTCCTATCAGTTTCTCTGCATGTTAGGATTAGAAATAGAACTGCTAGAAATTGAACTCACACCTGCTGAATATAAAGCAGGTAACATGAGGTTGTCCTTATAGGAGGTCCTTATAAGCTGTACCACAGAGCCACAGCCATACACGGGGTGTTGCTATGTTTCCAACGGCTACTTTCCTTCTCGGATGGAGGGCAGAGGGCGTCCCATTCTCCAACTTTAGCAGGAGGTGCGGAGCTTAGGGGGCGGACTGGGGTTGGGCTTCTGTAGCTGGAAAGGTTGACTGATGCATTTTTTTAGCCAATAAGGGGAGCTTTCCCATGAAGTACTGGTAAGCCAAAGTCTGAAATCTGAACATTGAAATCACCATAAAACAAAGTGCTGGAATGTTAAAATTAATACTTATGGTTTATCATGTAAAGCACTGGTAATTTACTTTATGGTAATTTGGCTTTGTTGGAATACTTATGTATAAGATACTTAATGTTTGTTCTTATGATGTATAATGTGTGACATATTACTATTCCAGAGAGGTGTTGCACAAGCAGTATAGGTCAACTCTCAGGAAGTATTGCTCAAGCTTAAAAAAACCAGTAGGTTCTCGGACCATTTGACCGCAAGACATTTAAATGCAAATTGACCTGTTCACTGAGGCTGTAAAATTGAATTGTATTTCTTGTTTCCTATTCCTTTAGGGCAACCTCAGCTTGTGTAACTAGGGAGCCCCCCTCTGACTTTAATAAATAGCGAGGAGAAAGCTGAAGACCGGCAGAGTGGGGTGGAGATGTACCTGCACGGTCTCTTCCTACTCTCCTGGCGAGTAAAAAGAATTCTGACTCTGTGCCTTTCTTTCCTTGTTTTACAGTGTTTTAGGTGTTAGACCTGACAGGATTTTATGTTTTTTTTTCTTTTTATTAAACTTTATGAACTGTTTTTAACCCCCCACTGTAGCACTTTGATATTTTATTTGAACTGTAAAGTGCATCATAAATAAATGTATTATGCTTATAAAGCTGGAAATGTGTTTTTATTGTCTAATTAGTCATAAAATCCAAATAATCCAGTTTGATACCTAATTTGAATTAATTGTGCAGAAATGACCTTTTCTGTACTAAAAGGATCAGAGTTTTACACCCCTCATGAGCCAAGGTCTGAAATTTCACAAAGTTGATGTCCACAACATGAACAAGTGGAGACAGTTGGAGAGGTCAGCTATGAAAAACACCTGAGATAAGGGATGTTAACACATGCATTTTATACGCAAAGGAAAAGATTATTTTAAACGTTTTTGAAGCCACAAAGTAAGACTTACAGAGTTTGTTCAAACAGAAACTAGAAGATCTTAGCCTTCTAATGAGATGCATCACAAGCATGATGGATTTCTATTATTATCTAACTGGCCAATGGCGTTTGGATCTGTGGTTTGTTCTAAAAAGATAAGAGCTAAGGGGTTAAAATAGGTGGAGAGCTTCAAAGGTGTGTTTGCAATTCAGCTGACAGAGTAAAAACTGCTTCACACAGATCATATATCTGCAGTCACTGTTTCCACTAAGGAGGCATTGCTTTGATGAATGACGATGGAGGGAGATTCAGAACGCATGGGACATCAGAAATAAGACTAGCAGAATAAAAGCAATAAAGAAGAAAAACGTTTTCAGACCATAATGATGCGGAAAAGCCACCAATGATGAAACCAAAGGAAGAGAAAAGATTCCTGAACTGAAATGTAGTGGCGTGGCGTGTTTATGACGGCCCGTCTGCCTGCTAGTTATCTGTTCAGTTCTTAAGAAATGGTGGCAATCTGCTGCTGCTGCTGGAGATAAATCCAGATGTTTTCAGCAGCATCGGCTCTTAGCAGACAAAAATAACTAATATTTCACTTTAACTTTAGTTTTTTCATCATTGCATTTTTCTTCATATGTTTGTAAATTGGCTCCCTTTTCCGGTGCATTATAAATATAATTTAGATTTATTATTACAATGTTTTAATTAATTTTTAATACTACCTTCTAGTACATGGCTTAGAACCTCTTATTTATTTTATGGCCGCTCTCTACTGCCTGAAGAAAACACAATCTGCTCATTTTAATGGGCTGAAACTAACAGCTGTACCGGTAATTTATAGAAACCTGTCCTCTATTTCCTCCTATGAAACAGGTCGGAATGTTAAACAGAAAGGAAAGTAATATCAGGTAAAACATTTGGGGGAAAACATAGATAACAGGGAGGAGTAAAGATGTTTCTGTTGAACAGAAACTCATTGTAAACTGTAAAAGGGGGGCACACACTTAGAGGGAGTCTGGGAGCCTCTGGGAGCCTCTGGGAGCCTCTGGGTATCTGAACATTAGCAACGTCAGGAAATGTAAACAGGCTTTAAAGCGTTTGCAGTCAGATTCTCCTTTCTCCATCAGAAAAGTAGAACTCAATTTCTTCTCATGTTTCTGCATAAGCAAACAAATAGATCCTTCTTACCGATTTTACAGTCTGCTTACAGTAGCCACTAGTGATGGTCAGACAGGCCAAGAGGACGACAGCAGAACATCCAGGGAGGTTTGGTCCATGCTGAAGGAGTAATTAGCCAGAAATGTAACAGTGAGCCCAGCAGCAGAGGGCTCCCCTCAGCCCCACCTTTCCTCTCTATCTCCACTCATAGAGGCACAAGGTCAGCGGGACGGAGGAAAACAGAGAATGAAAGCAGCTATTGGAAAACCTGGCGTCTAAACATAAGGAGAATTAAGATTGAACCGAAGCCGAGTTCTACTTCCTGTTGCAGTGCAACTAAACATGTAGGGAAGCAGCCTGCATGAACTTATCGTTGTTGTCCTGCAGGTCTCTTATCTGCATTAAATACCCCCCCACACACACACACACAGAGTCATTTATCAGCACTTGTTCCCCCTGAAATGTCCTCGGGGCGGCTAAACAGTTGATAGCACATATCATCAGCAACCAGCGCTCTGCATCTCCCTCATCTCCTGCAGTCAGTTGCATAAAGTCCATTTGCTAACTGACAGTTTCTCTTTCCAGGACGACATCAAGCTAAACATTTGTAAAAAAACTGTAATTTTTTTATGTTCATATTTACTCTTCAGGAAATACTTAGTCTATTAAGGAGGTAAAACTCAGTCTAATGTGTGTTTTGCAGGCAGTAAGCTGCTTTGGACTCCTAAAGAGATGCAACTTCCTGTTTAGCATCTGTCCAACTTAGCCCTGTTCCTGCAGAGCAGTCCTGTGTGCACACGTCTTTATGGATCATTTGCTATTCAATTATTAATCGAAAAAAATTGTTGACAGATTCATCGATTATCAAAATAATCGTTAGTTGCAGCCCTAATATATATATATATATATATATATATATATACACTCATATATAATCATTAAACTTAAATACTGATTTAATATAAGTGCCATGAGCGTGTGGATGCTTATTGCATTACAGTATGAAAGTCCATTATAGCTCGCTCCATTCTAGAATTTATATCTCTAACATTTATAACGGTAGAAAAGTTATGATGTTGATTACACCAACATGAAAACCCAAGGCAAGGCAAGGCAAGGCTAATTTATTTGTATAGCACAATTCAGTACAAAGACAATGCAAAGTGCTTTACATGATTAAAATATAGGAAAATAAAAGAATCAAAGCAAGTAGGAAAAAAAAAATAATAAAAACAAAAAAATGCAGAAACAAAAAAGAATATTAAAAACAGTTGGACTAAAGAAAATAAGAAAGTTGAACTAATAATGTTTTAGTTGAACTGTTTAACTAGAACAGTCGAAGGCAATCCTAAACAAATGTGTTTTTAGTCTTGATTTAAAGGAACTCAGGCTTTCTGCACTTTTACAGTTTTCTGGAAGTTTGTTCCAGATAAGTGGAGCATAGGAACTAAATGCTGCTTCTCCATGTTTAGTTCTGGTTCTAGGTCTGCAGAGCAGGCTGGAGCCAGAAGACCTGAGTGGTCTGTAGGGTTGATACACTGATAGCAAGTCTGTGATGTATTTAGGTGCTAAGCCATTCAGAGATTTATAGACTAACAGAAGTATTTTAAAGTCTATTCTCTGAGATACAGGGAGCCAGTGGAAGGACTTTAGAACTGGGGTGATGTGCTCTACTTTCTTATTCTTAGTGAGGACATGGGCAGCAGCGTTCTGGATCAGCTGTGGTCTTCAGGGGATAGAAAGCCAACCTTGTAATTGTCTTTAAATGCTTTTGGAGGTTCAAGTCTGAATCCAGCACTACACCTAGATCTGGGCCTGATCAGTGGTTACTGGCTGAAGCGACTGAAGCTGTGTGCTAACTTTAGATCTCTCCTCTATTGGTCCAAAGATTATTACTTCAGTTTGGTTTTTATTCAGTTGAAGAAAATTATGGCACATCCAGGCATTGATTTCTTCTAAGCATTTCCTCAGTGCTTGAATTGGTTCATAGTCACCTGGTGACATGGTGATGTAAAGCTGTGTGTCGTCTGCATAGTTATGGTAGCTGATGTTGTTGTTTTTATTAACTGAGCCAGAGGGAGCATGT
Source organism: Cyprinodon tularosa (assembly GCF_016077235.1). Classification (NCBI taxonomy): domain Eukaryota; kingdom Metazoa; phylum Chordata; class Actinopteri; order Cyprinodontiformes; family Cyprinodontidae; genus Cyprinodon; species Cyprinodon tularosa. The sequence goes on along the minus strand of NW_024039776.1, from coordinate 280,863 downwards.
AGATATTGCACAGGAGGGGACCCAGGATGGACCCTTGGGGAACCCCACATGTGATTTTTGTCATCTCTGATGTAAAGTTGCCTACTGACACAAAAAAGTCCCTGTCCTTTAGGTATGATTTAAACCAGTTGAGAGCTGTACCAGAGAGGCCGACCCAGTTTTCCAGGCGCTCTAACAGGATGGAGTGATCGACAGTATCGAATGCTGCACTGAGGTCCAATAGTACCAGCACTGTGGTTCTTCCACAGTCTGTTTTTATACGGATGTCATTAAACACCTTGATAAGGGTGGTCTCTGTACTGTGGTGAGCACGGAAACCTGACTGGAACACGTCAAAGCGGCTGGTCATATCTAAGAAAGTGTTTAATTGTTGAAACACAGCTTTTTCAATAATCTTACTGATAAAGGGGAGGTTTGATATGGGCCTGTAGTTCTGGAGTAGAAGTTTGTCTAAACTGTTCTTTTTCAGCAGTGGTTTGATATTTGCTGTTTTTAGGGACTGCAGGAAAACACCTGACAGAAGGGACGTGTTTATTATCTGAGTCAAATCAGACGCTATGACAGGCAAAACGTTCTTAAAGAAAGCTGTGGGTAGAACATCAAGGCAGCAGGAGGAGGAACTTAGCTGCTGAATGATTTCCTCTAAACTTTTATAGTTTATTCGGCTGAATTGGGACATTTGGTCAAGATCAATTCCAGTTGGAGGCAACTTTGGTACTGAACTTGATATGGATGTATAAACTGATCCTCTGATCTTTAGGATTTCCTCAGTAAAGAAATTAGCAAATTCATTGCAGGCCCTGGTGGAGTGGAGTTCAGGAGCCACGGACACAGGAGGATTTGTTTACTTGTCAACTGTGGCAAATAATGCACGAGTATTATTAATGAAAGATTCTCTGGCAATGCTATAAGTGAGCGAGCTGACTGTGGCAAGATGGCCACCATGCGTGACGAATAATTGTCTTGATGCCAAAAAGAGCCCAACAGATTTTACTTTCACAAGGGACCCCAAGAGCGAAGGTGCCAAGAAGGGGCCAACCCAGGAAATCCGACCCCGGAGGAGAGATGGGCCCAAGTAAAACCCCCAGCCACTGCAATGCCGGAGCCCCCAGGAGCCGCAGGGACAAGTCTGCGGGCTCCGTCGGCAGCCAGCCACCCTGAAGTGAATCCGGCCCTGGGACCCAGGGATCTGAGGACCCAGGGGCGCCCCACCCCCCCGGCAGGAGCCCAAGCCACGCCCCGGCCGGCCTTGCCCCGAGGAGAGGCCCCCAGGAATGAACCAGCAGCCACCCAGGCATCCACCCACAAACCCCGAGCTCAGTGCACCGGCGAGCCCAGGCGCCAGCCAGCGGAGGGAGAGCAGGACGGGGGGAATGGGCTCCGCACTTAGTGGAGACTTGAGATGTGTTTGGGAGAGGGAGCAGTTCAGACCCCAACCTGGGAGAGAAAAAAAAAAACCTCACAGTCTCAATCACGCCTTCCCACCCTAGTGCCCCCACTCGCACCACAGAAAAAAAAAAAAAAAGCGGACGCACATTCACTCATAACACTCAAATCCAATAATCCCAGGACCAAAGACCCTGCGGCACCGTAGGTTGTTTCCAGGATTATCAGATAATCCAATAAGTGAACCTAAAATCCGGATGGGGGGGGGAGTGGCGACACCGCCACACCAACCCATCTCATTCCTGCTTCGAGCCCGGCCCCCCACCCGCACCCGAATTACACCACCATGAAATTAGCCCCCCGCCCCCACCCCCCCAGAATATGCCCTACATAGATGTGTGTTGTGAAAATGTAGTAGATGGAAGTGCATAAAATGCCTAAAATGCAAAATAAAATTGGGGTGGGGGACATCATTAGAAGATGGGCCCTCCAGTAAAAAACCCCTCCCCAAAAACCTGCATGTGTGGCAGTGTGATCTGGCAGAGAACCTAGATGTATGGAGCAGGCAGAGGGAGGATTTTGTGGATGGGGAGCAAAGGACTGGGGAGCTTACTGCACTCCCAGGGAGCCAGCTCCCCCGCTGACTCCAATAGGCCCCCCGTTCCCCGAGAGCCCCACCAGGGAGACAACCCGCTTGCACCATTCAGAACCCCTACCCCGCACGAAGCCCCGCCAAGGGACGGCACAGACCAGGACCGAGACTGTGACCCAAAGCCCTTCTAAAATCCTCTTCCCTCCACCAACACCCCCGCCCCCCCTCCAGAGATGTGATCCCTCTCCTACATTAACGTTCAAACCACTCACCACACAAGCGAGAAAAGACATCCAGGCCAAGATCATTCCCACTCCCCTTCCCTCCCCTTCCCCCACTAGCAGAGTGCAAACTCCTGAAGGGGTAAGCATCTGCCATAAGGTGTTAATGTCTGTGCGCCCCCCAGCCCAACAGGCCCTGAGGCCACCCAGCACACCAGAGGCCCCGGCAGGGTCCAAAAGCCGGGCATACACCGGCCCAGACCCCAAGCAGCATTCCCCACAGAACCCGAACCCCTGATGCCCCGCCGGAGCCCCCACCCAGGGCAACGTGCCCCAGGGACCCCAGACCCCCGGACCGACCCTGGATCCACCCAGCAGCAGCATAGCTACCAGGCCAATAACCCACGTCCGCCACCATGGAACCCCCCGAGAGCAGCGGACGCCATAGGATAGGCATCCCAACTTCCGCCCCGATGGGGGTAACAGACCCGGGGTCAGACCCACCAGGCACCCCACTCCGAGCGCCCCCGGAGCCCCCCAGGACCCAAGGATCCCTGACACATTTCCAATATCGGCAGCTTGGCTAAACATGACAAGCAGTCATGATGCTTTCTCAACATTTAAATCTCAAATCCTGAGCCTCTGTTCTTTGTTTTTACCTACTTTCAAACTGCCTCAGCAGAACCATTCCTGCAGTGGAGGCTGGATTATCTTGGTCCTTTGGACCAAACCACCCGGGACTAAAAGAAAGCATGAGAGGAAGGCTGCTTATGGCATCTTTTAAATCCTTTTCTCATGTAAGGATGTGAGAATCCGTGGAAGGGATTTAATGAAAGACGAGTTAACTTAGAGAAGAAAACAAGCTGCATAAACAGTCACAGTATTTTATTATCTTTATGCACAGAAGGACATTTCGATCCTCTTTCAGTGTAGAGCTGTTTTCTCAGGCTTGGACCTTCACCTTCCCTCCGTTCTGCTCCTCTTTCCTCCCTCCTCCAGATGCATTCCACATCCATCCACTCCGTTTCTGCTGTGGTTCCTGGTTTACGCTGAAACTTCCTGATTTTCTGCTCACATTTTTCCTTCTCAGAAAAACAGAGACAGAACCTGTTGGACCTGTGGGACCAGTACACGGGTCATACGGTGGGTTACAAGTCAGGGACCTAATGAGAAGACTATTAGCTGCTAATCATGCTAAACTTTGGGTTGCAGCTTGTTTTTCACAGATCTAATCTAACACAGATCTGAATTATCATCAGGCTTTGCTAAAGCAAACCTTCTGGGTCACTCATGAAAAAATACGGCCTCTAAATAATAACAAATAAACAGAAATCATAAACTGATGCTGAAGGAATTCAGGCTGAATATAACTCACGGTAATATTAGCCAAAGTTTGTTACAATACTTTTATTTCAGTAGCTGTATCTATGACAACAAGGCAAACAGCATTAGAGCAGCTGATCCTGATTATTCTAGGAGCAGTACTTCTACATTTAGGTCTCTAACAAACAGGGCTTTCTAACTCCTTTATGTGAACCATTTCAGCACGGTGACGCCTTTAACGGGCCAACAACGGACGCAGAGATGAAGCCTCCGGTTCCGCTCTGATTGGATGAAAGGTGGAGGGGAGTGGGGGGTCTGTGAAACACGGCTGACCAAATCATTGCTGTTTGATGCTTATTGATCATGTAGATTAACGTTGGGATCTGATCCCTTTGAGTATGAAGGAAACATCCGACATCAGCTTTTAACTTTTAGGGCGACATCAGAAACCAAAGGCTTTAGAAAAACCCCTGCTTGTTGCTCTTACACACCCGATATGGTCATGTCCAATAACGCCCCCCCCCCCACCACCACCACCACCAATGTTAGACACTCCCTGGGAGTGACACGTTGACCCTCTTACTGAAGCCATTTCCTGTTCTCCCAGAGCCACTTAAAGGTCGCTCCCAGAGTCAGAAGCTACAGCACACAGCTGGACTGCTTCTAGATGCTCTAATAAAGCCCCTGGCTATTAAAAGGAAAGAAGAAATTTGCTGTATTTTTATAGCCCTTCTCTGTTCACATTCCTTTTTGTTTCTTTAAATGTAAAATTGAAAAAACATGAATAAAAAGGTTTCTTTTAAAAAGGAAAGAAGAAATTGGAAACTAGAGGCTGAAGACAGCATTGAGAAGGAAGCAGAGGATAGATGTCATGTTGGTGGACAGCAGCTGCTTCCTACTGTAGAAGCAGCTGTCCAAGTGTCAGCGGGTGACTATGAACCTATCAGAGCGTAGGTTAGATGCTGAGAACAGCTCAATCTATGGATGAACCATCATTTTCTACCACTGAATAAAAACCAAACAGAGGTAATTATCTTCTTACCAAAGGAACAGAACTATAGAAAGTAGATCAGACAGCTGATCCAGATGCTGCTGCCTGCGTCCTCACTAGAACTATAGAAAGTAGATCAGACAGCTGATCCAGACGCTGCTGCCTGCGTCCTCACTAGAACTATAGAAAGTAGATCAGACAGCTGATCCAGATGCTGCTGCCTGCGTCCTCACTAGAACTATAGAAAGTAGATCAGACAGCTGATCCAGATGCTGCTGCCTGCATCCTCACTAGAACTATAGAAAGTAGATCAGACAGCTGATCCAGATGCTGCTGCCTGCATCCTCACTAGAACTATAGAAAGTAGATCAGACAGCTGATCCAGACGCTGCTGCCTGCGTCCTCACTAGAACTATAGAAAGTAGATCAGACAGCTGATCCAGATGCTGCTGCCTGCGTCCTCACTAGAACTATAGAAAGTAGATCAGACAGCTGATCCAGACGCTGCTGCCTGCGTCCTCACTAGAACTATAGAAAGTAGATCAGACAGCTGATCCAGATGCTGCTGCCTGCGTCCTCACTAGAACTATAGAAAGTAGATCAGACAGCTGATCCAGACGCTGCTGCCTGCGTCCTCACTAGAACTATAGAAAGTAGATCAGACAGCTGATCCAGATGCTGCTGCCTGCGTCCTCACTAGAACTATAGAAAGTAGATCAGACAGCTGATCCAGATGCTGCTGCCTGCGTCCTCACTAGAACTATAGAAAGTAGATCAGACAGCTGATCCAGACGCTGCTGCCTGCGTCCTCACTAGAACTATAGAAAGTAGATCAGACAGCTGATCCAGATGCTGCTGCCTGCGTCCTCACTAGAACTATAGAAAGTAGATCAGACAGCTGATCCAGATGCTGCTGCCTGCATCCTCACTAGAACTATAGAAAGTAGATCAGACAGCTGATCCAGACGCTGCTGCCTGCGTCCTCACTAGAACTATAGAAAGTAGATCAGACAGCTGATCCAGATGCTGCTGCCTGCGTCCTCACTAGAACTATAGAAAGTAGATCAGACAGCTGATCCAGATGCTGCTGCCTGCATCCTCACTAGAACTATAGAAAGTAGATCAGACAGCTGATCCAGACGCTGCTGCCTGCGTCCTCACTAGAACTATAGAAAGTAGATCAGACAGCTGATCCAGATGCTGCTGCCTGCGTCCTCACTAGAACTATAGAAAGTAGATCAGACAGCTGATCCAGATGCTGCTGCCTGCATCCTCACTAGAACTATAGAAAGTAGATCAGACAGCTGATCCAGATGCTGCTGCCTGCGTCCTCACTAGAACTATAGAAAGTAGATCAGACAGCTGATCCAGATGCTGCTGCCTGCGTCCTCACTAGAACTATAGAAAGTAGATCAGACAGCTGATCCAGATGCTGCTGCCTGCGTCCTCACTAGAACTATAGAAAGTAGATCAGACAGCTGATCCAGACGCTGCTGCCTGCGTCCTCACTAGAACTATAGAAAGTAGATCAGACAGCTGATCCAGATGCTGCTGCCTGCGTCCTCACTAGAACTATAGAAAGTAGATCAGACAGCTGATCCAGATGCTGCTGCCTGCGTCCTCACTAGAACTATAGAAAGTAGATCAGACAGCTGATCCAGATGCTGCTGCCTGCGTCCTCACTAGAACTATAGAAAGTAGATCAGACAGCTGATCCAGATGCTGCTGCCTGCGTCCTCACTAGAACTATAGAAAGTAGATCAGACAGCTGATCCAGACGCTGCTGCCTGCGTCCTCACTAGAACTATAGAAAGTAGATCAGACAGCTGATCCAGATGCTGCTGCCTGCGTCCTCACTAGAACTATAGAAAGTAGATCAGACAGCTGATCCAGATGCTGCTGCCTGCGTCCTCACTAGAACTATAGAAAGTAGATCAGACAGCTGATCCAGACGCTGCTGCCTGCGTCCTCACTAGAACTATAGAAAGTAGATCAGACAGCTGATCCAGATGCTGCTGCCTGCGTCCTCACTAGAACTATAGAAAGTAGATCAGACAGCTGATCCAGATGCTGCTGCCTGCGTCCTCACTAGAACTATAGAAAGTAGATCAGACAGCTGATCCAGATGCTGCTGCCTGCGTCCTCACTAGAACTATAGAAAGTAGATCAGACAGCTGATCCAGATGCTGCTGCCTGCGTCCTCACTAGAACTATAGAAAGTAGATCAGACAGCTGATCCAGACGCTGCTGCCTGCGTCCTCACTAGAACTATAGAAAGTAGATCAGACAGCTGATCCAGATGCTGCTGCCTGCGTCCTCACTAGAACTATAGAAAGTAGATCAGACAGCTGATCCAGACGCTGCTGCCTGCGTCCTCACTAGAACTATAGAAAGTAGATCAGACAGCTGATCCAGATGCTGCTGCCTGCGTCCTCACTAGAACTATAGAAAGTAGATCAGACAGCTGATCCAGATGCTGCTGCCTGCGTCCTCACTAGAACTATAGAAAGTAGATCAGACAGCTGATCCAGATGCTGCTGCCTGCGTCCTCACTAGAACTATAGAAAGTAGATCAGACAGCTGATCCAGATGCTGCTGCCTGCGTCCTCACTAGAACTATAGAAAGTAGATCAGACAGCTGATCCAGATGCTGCTGCCTGCGTCCTCACTAGAACTATAGAAAGTAGATCAGACAGCTGATCCAGACGCTGCTGCCTGCGTCCTCACTAGAACTATAGAAAGTAGATCAGACAGCTGATCCAGATGCTGCTGCCTGCATCCTCACTAGAACTATAGAAAGTAGATCAGACAGCTGATCCAGACGCTGCTGCCTGCGTCCTCACTAGAACTATAGAAAGTAGATCAGACAGCTGATCCAGATGCTGCTGCCTGCGTCCTCACTAGAACTATAGAAAGTAGATCAGACAGCTGATCCAGATGCTGCTGCCTGCATCCTCACTAGAACTATAGAAAGTAGATCAGACAGCTGATCCAGATGCTGCTGCCTGCGTCCTCACTAGAACTATAGAAAGTAGATCAGACAGCTGATCCAGACGCTGCTGCCTGCGTCCTCACTAGAACTATAGAAAGTAGATCAGACAGCTGATCCAGATGCTGCTGCCTGCGTCCTCACTAGAACTATAGAAAGTAGATCAGACAGCTGATCCAGACGCTGCTGCCTGCGTCCTCACTAGAACTATAGAAAGTAGATCAGACAGCTGATCCAGATGCTGCTGCCTGCGTCCTCACTAGAACTATAGAAAGTAGATCAGACAGCTGATCCAGACGCTGCTGCCTGTGTCCTCACTAGAACTATAGAAAGTAGATCAGACAGCTGATCCAGATGCTGCTGCCTGCGTCCTCACTAGAACTATAGAAAGTAGATCAGACAGCTGATCCAGATGCTGCTGCCTGCGTCCTCACTAGAACTATAGAAAGTAGATCAGACAGCTGATCCAGACGCTGCTGCCTGCATCCTCACTAGAACTATAGAAAGTAGATCAGACAGCTGATCCAGATGCTGCTGCCTGCGTCCTCACTAGAACTATAGAAAGTAGATCAGACAGCTGATCCAGATGCTGCTGCCTGCGTCCTCACTAGAACTATAGAAAGTAGATCAGACAGCTGATCCAGATGCTGCTGCCTGCGTCCTCACTAGAACTATAGAAAGTAGATCAGACAGCTGATCCAGATGCTGCTGCCTGCGTCCTCACTAGAACTATAGAAAGTAGATCAGACAGCTGATCCAGATGCTGCTGCCTGCGTCCTCACTAGAACTATAGAAAGTAGATCAGACAGCTGATCCAGACGCTGCTGCCTGCGTCCTCACTAGAACTATAGAAAGTAGATCAGACAGCTGATCCAGATGCTGCTGCCTGCGTCCTCACTAGAACTATAGAAAGTAGATCAGACAGCTGATCCAGATGCTGCTGCCTGCGTCCTCACTAGAACTATAGAAAGTAGATCAGACAGCTGATCCAGATGCTGCTGCCTGCGTCCTCACTAGAACTATAGAAAGTAGATCAGACAGCTGATCCAGATGCTGCTGCCTGCGTCCTCACTAGAACTATAGAAAGTAGATCAGACAGCTGATCCAGATGCTGCTGCCTGCGTCCTCACTAGAACTATAGAAAGTAGATCAGACAGCTGATCCAGGCGCTGCTGCCTGCGTCCTCACTAGAACTATAGAAAGTAGATCAGACAGCTGATCCAGATGCTGCTGCCTGCGTCCTCACTAGAACTATAGAAAGTAGATCAGACAGCTGATCCAGATGCTGCTGCCTGCATCCTCACTAGAACTATAGAAAGTAGATCAGACAGCTGATCCAGACGCTGCTGCCTGCGTCCTCACTAGAACTATAGAAAGTAGATCAGACAGCTGATCCAGATGCTGCTGCCTGCGTCCTCACTAGAACTATAGAAAGTAGATCAGACAGCTGATCCAGACGCTGCTGCCTGCATCCTCACTAGAACTATAGAAAGTAGATCAGACAGCTGATCCAGACGCTGCTGCCTGCATCCTCACTAGAACTATAGAAAGTAGATCAGACAGCTGATCCAGACGCTGCTGCCTGCGTCCTCACTAGAACTATAGAAAGTAGATCAGACAGCTGATCCAGATGCTGCTGCCTGCGTCCTCACTAGAACTATAGAAAGTAGATCAGACAGCTGATCCAGACGCTGCTGCCTGCGTCCTCACTAGAACTATAGAAAGTAGATCAGACAGCTGATCCAGATGCTGCTGCCTGCGTCCTCACTAGAACTATAGAAAGTAGATCAGACAGCTGATCCAGACGCTGCTGCCTGCGTCCTCACTAGAACTATAGAAAGTAGATCAGACAGCTGATCCAGATGCTGCTGCCTGCGTCCTCACTAGAACTATAGAAAGTAGATCAGACAGCTGATCCAGACGCTGCTGCCTGCGTCCTCACTAGAACTATAGAAAGTAGATCAGACAGCTGATCCAGATGCTGCTGCCTGCATCCTCACTAGAACTATAGAAAGTAGATCAGACAGCTGATCCAGACGCTGCTGCCTGCGTCCTCACTAGAACTATAGAAAGTAGATCAGACAGCTGATCCAGATGCTGCTGCCTGCGTCCTCACTAGAACTATAGAAAGTAGATCAGACAGCTGATCCAGATGCTGCTGCCTGCGTCCTCACTAGAACTATAGAAAGTAGATCAGACAGCTGATCCAGATGCTGCTGCCTGCGTCCTCACTAGAACTATAGAAAGTAGATCAGACAGCTGATCCAGACGCTGCTGCCTGCGTCCTCACTAGAACTATAGAAAGTAGATCAGACAGCTGATCCAGACGCTGCTGCCTGCGTCCTCACTAGAACTATAGAAAGTAGATCAGACAGCTGATCCAGACGCTGCTGCCTGCGTCCTCACTAGAACTATAGAAAGTAGATCAGACAGCTGATCCAGACGCTGCTGCCTGCGTCCTCACTAGAACTATAGAAAGTAGATCAGACAGCTGATCCAGACGCTGCTGCCTGCGTCCTCACTAGAACTATAGAAAGTAGATCAGACAGCTGATCCAGATGCTGCTGCCTGCATCCTCACTAGAACTATAGAAAGTAGATCAGACAGCTGATCCAGACGCTGCTGCCTGCATCCTCACTAGAACTATAGAAAGTAGATCAGACAGCTGATCCAGATGCTGCTGCCTGCGTCCTCACTAGAACTATAGAAAGTAGATCAGACAGCTGATCCAGATGCTGCTGCCTGCGTCCTCACTAGAACTATAGAAAGTAGATCAGACAGCTGATCCAGATGCTGCTGCCTGCGTCCTCACTAGAACTATAGAAAGTAGATCAGACAGCTGATCCAGATGCTGCTGCCTGCGTCCTCACTAGAACTATAGAAAGTAGATCAGACAGCTGATCCAGATGCTGCTGCCTGCGTCCTCACTAGAACTATAGAAAGTAGATCAGACAGCTGATCCAGATGCTGCTGCCTGCGTCCTCACTAGAACTATAGAAAGTAGATCAGACAGCTGATCCAGACGCTGCTGCCTGCGTCCTCACTAGAACTATAGAAAGTAGATCAGACAGCTGATCCAGATGCTGCTGCCTGCGTCCTCACTAGAACTATAGAAAGTAGATCAGACAGCTGATCCAGATGCTGCTGCCTGCGTCCTCACTAGAACTATAGAAAGTAGATCAGACAGCTGATCCAGACGCTGCTGCCTGCGTCCTCACTAGAACTATAGAAAGTAGATCAGACAGCTGATCCAGATGCTGCTGCCTGCGTCCTCACTAGAACTATAGAAAGTAGATCAGACAGCTGATCCAGATGCTGCTGCCTGCATCCTCACTAGAACTATAGAAAGTAGATCAGACAGCTGATCCAGACGCTGCTGCCTGCGTCCTCACTAGAACTATAGAAAGTAGATCAGAGAGCTGCAGCTGATCCACATGCTGCTGCCTGCGTCCTCACTAGAACTATAGAAAGTAGAGCACATCAGCCCTGTTCTGAAGTCCTTCCTTTTGCTCCGAGAATAGACTTTAAAATCCTTCTGTTAGTCTAGAAATCACTAAATAGGTCAGCACCTCAATCCATAACATATCAGTCTCCTTTCGGGGACAGAGTCTCCCCACGAGGACAGAGTCTCCTCTCCAGGACAGAGTCTCCTCTCTGGGACAGTCTCTCCCCTCCAGCACAGTCTACTCTCCAGGACAGAGTCTCCCCTCCAGGACAGAGTTTTCCCTCCGGGACATAGTCTCCTTTCCAGGTCAGTCTCCTCTCTGGGACAGAGTCTCCAATCTTGGACAGAGTCTCCCCTCCTGCACATAGTCTCCTTTCCAGGAAAGAGTCTCCCCTTCGGGACAGAGTCTACTCTCCAGGTCAGTCTCCTCTCTGGGACAGAGTCTCTTCTCTGGGACAGAGTCTCCTCTCTGGAACACAGTCTCCTTTCTGGGACAGAAGGCTGATTTATACTTCAAAACTAGGTCATTTGCGTAGGTGTCGCTGTGAACGCAAAGATGTGAACGCAAAGATATCCCTGCCCCGTCCGCAGACAATCTGCTGCACCTCTCCCAAATTGTAGGTGACCGCAGACAGTGCCGCAGACAGGAGGCCAGCTTGTTTTGTTTTTATGACCCTGATTGCGGAAAACGCCTCGTGAAGATAGACCAGCTAGAAAAGCGAGGTGTACAAGAAAGCTGGGACCCTTTTTCGACCTGGATCTCCACTCTTTTTTGCAGTCATATGCCTCCGTTGTCGGTCAAACTTTCTCCCACTTCCTCACTGCCTCGGCCATATCTAGACCCACTTTGATAACGCAAACAACACTCAAAATTGAGCATGAATCAAAAATGTCTGCATCAAGCTCAACGCGACACACTGCTGCGGTGAGTATAACCAGCCCTGGAGTCTCCTCTCTGGGATAGAGTCTCTTCCCCAGGACAGAGTTTGAAACAAAAACGGGTTCATCCCAAAGACACGACGCCCAGAAACAACGCCGACCATGTGGTTTACACCATTCAGTGTAGTGAAGAGAGTAGAGACCTGTAGGTTGGAGAGACCAAGCAATCACTCAACAGGAGCCTCAACACAGGAGGGGAAACTCCTCCGGACAGGACTGTTCACCTAAACCTGAGGGCTAAAGGACAGTCTTTAGAGGACAACGACGTACATATTCTGGCCAAGGAGGAAAGATGGTTTGAGAGAGGGGTTAAGGAAGCTATCTTTGTTAACCTGGAAAAACAGCAGAGGAGGGGGTCTTAGACATAACCTTTCACCTACTTCCAAAGCACTGTTAGAAACTACCCAGAAGATTTACCTCCCACCTGCCCTCACCTGACTCTCACTTCAATGAGGCATGTGACTGAAACCACTCTGACAAGGGAGTTAACGACCTACAGTGCCCCCAACGATCATTAACCCCCCAGGTGACCCTCTTGGCCTATCCTTTTGTTCCTCCTCACTCTTTGTTCCACCTCCAGTATATTAATATCAGTGCTCCCCACCAATAGTAAGACCTGAAGATGCCCCTTGCATGACAAAACTTTACATCCAGTTGCCTAAACTGAACCTTTCAAGCTTACTATGACGTGGATTAAAGTTCACAAATATAGTAAAAATGTGAATAAACCAAACTAGTATGGAAAAAAATCCCTTAACAGCAAAAAAACGGAATATGGCAAGACCCAAAATACAAAACTGAGACTCATGGAAAAACCCAAACATGAACTAACCGACAGAAGGAATTCCAAAAGAACCCCGTCATAAATGGCCCGTTCATCAGCAGAGCAGCGTTTCAGCCTGCATCAGCTGGAGCCCACATCTTAGTGGCTGCTATGACCTCCTGAGGACAGTGACTAAAGTCTTCCTCTCCAGTCAGAATGTTAAACTGCAGCGGGGTATTACTGGTGAAGTTGGATACAGTCAGATACTCATTTCAAGCCTCCTTAAAGATGCTGATGGTTAGGTAACCAAAAAAGTCCAGTCCTGTGGTAGACCCAAAGAAATGTCATCTGCCCTGAGCTGGAAGAACAGACTGGATCTCCGTCAAGACCTGGAAAGAACCTCGGCCCAAAAAAACCTGTCACTGGGAACAACTGGCGACCCATAACCATCAGACGGCATCTGACTGAGAAGAGTTTGATGGTCCTGATGGCCCTCAACGGTACAGGCAGGAGATCTCACCTGAGACGTTCTCCCAGTGGAGGGCCACCATCAAGCTCTGGAGGGTTCCTCCTCCCATGGAACAGCGGAGCTTCAGGAATCAGATGGTAGATGTTCCCTTATGACTGAAGGCCAGGGTCTGTTTGGTGATGACTGGTGTTCTAAACTCAATCAGAACCTTTGGTTTGGTCTGGAAGCCCTTCATGAAGCCATCTTCACCACTAGGGGCAGCTTTCCCTGTAACCTCCTGGAAAAAGAGCATCAAACGACCACGCCACATTTCCGGTGTCCTTTTTGAACATTTGGGTTCTGGTTCTTAGACATTTATTCAGCCAATGAACAGATTAAAGTTGGATCGGAGTGATGTCAGACCATCTACCTTCAACCAGGACCTGGAAGAAACCTGAAAGGGTCCGATTCTTCTCACTCAAGTCATATGACCAAGTTGATTTGTACAGGAACTCTGACCTATAGCTCACATGTCCAGGCGGGTAGATGTTAGGACCAGGTGTTCTGCTCAGGGTTGATTCTGTAGGATATGGGTTTCCCTTTGATCCATGAGCTAATCTTTTTATTTCTAATCTAATTATAATCTGCTAATTCCTCCTTAATCTACACAATCCTCCATATCTACAAAAACATGCCTAACAGCCTGCATCAAAATAAAAAGCCAAGTTTACAAAGTCCAGAAAGTAAAAAACACTATGAGTTTCAGAACCTGAGGGTGAAAAGCAGCAGAGCTGAGTGCCTCCAGGAGGGTTGCTGTCCACCTCCATCATCAGCTGACCTACAGCATCATCTCCATCGCCTGTGGCCTGCAGAGAGAAGCTTACCGAGGAGAAGAACTCCAGATCTGCTGCAGCTCTGGTCTGACTGCCGGTGGATTCCTGCGTGGTCCGACGGCACGGCGCTCCGTCTGCAGCCTGGAGCCGTGTTGGTATGCTCAGAAAGTTTCTCCATTCAGCTCCATGTTGACACGATTGCTCAACATCCCTTCTGTACACAACCTGATGCACGTCTGTTGTCCAGCTAAAGGCCCTCAGACACGTCACAGCCTTCCTTCACAAAGCTGCGCTGGTTGCCAGAAGAATCCTTCCTCCAGCCCCCTGTTCTAACAATAAAGAGAGAGCCCATTTAATCTCGGAGTCAAAAACATCCAACAAAAATAATTTGATGACATGGAAGCAGGTGGATTTTGAGTTCTGCTGTCACCTGAAGTCCGGTTCAGTTCAGGATTAAAGGTGATCATTAAGAGCTCAGTCTGAGTGATAAATGTTCATTATTTCATCAACACAGACCCTGAATGGTTCTTCCACTACTTTATAAACTGCAGCCATTGTTGATGCATCATTCAATCGTCTGGAACTGGAAAGGTCTGTGTGTGATCCTGGAGAGGCAGCAGGAATGCAGAGCCCCCCCATTTCTCCCAGAAGCCCAAACTCAGCAGCACCTCTTTATAACCAGCAGAATAGATCTATAGAAGTAGATCTGCGGATTAGGTGCAGGATGAAGGTCCGAGGAGCTCCGGCTCTCTGTTGTGGTGACTCCTCAGCAGCAGAGCTGTCCATAGTATTCATGTTTATTCCTCCAGTATAAATCCTGCTGTTTAAAAACACTTTTATAGAAGTTAGAGGATCAACTTCAGCTTTTTACTCCTGTAAAAGTGTAAAAGGAACATTTTTAAAACTACTTAAAGTATAAAAGTAAAATTAATGCAGGAAAAAATGTTAAGGTCAGAAGCTTTACTGCTATACCCTATGAAAGGAAATTTTTTCTACAATTCTGGATGATAACTTCATTTTCTTAGCTTTATTATAACTAATGGTAACAGAGTCACATTTAACTTTGCATCATCTTGATAAACTAGTCAGTTTGGTATGTGGTGAGCAACAAGTTGGGGCAGCACCGAGTCTAACCACAAAGAAATTAATTGTCTAGATGAAACTAATTATTTTGATGTTATTTATTTATTTATTTTTGAATAGAAACAGACCATCATAAAAATGAGCGTAAATGAAACAAAACTAATGAGTCTTTTTTTTAATTTAAGGAATAGAAAGTAAAAAGTTGTCTAAATAATAATTACTCCATTAAAGTACAGATAGCCAACATTTCTACTAAAGTAACAAAGTATTTGTACTTCTTTAATTGATGGCTCTGGCAGCAGGGAAGCTGACTGACCAGTCTGTCCATTCAGATCATCTGCTGATTTTACCAGCAGCTCTGGGTCAATCGCTCCATCCTCCACTCATCAGGGGGCGGAGTTTAACCATCAAAGAATCCCAGTATCCATCCCAGCACTTCCTCATCATTGCTCTATGAGGTGTAAGCCGACCTTCCAGCAGCCAACATTGGGTCTGGGGCGACAAACCTAATGAAGGAGTTTGCCCTGAAATCGAAGGATTGACGGTTCAAGACCAGTGTAGTTATGTCCTTGGGCAAGACACTTCACCTGCATTGTCTACTGATGGTGGTCAGAGGGCCCGGTGGTGCCGGTGTACGGCAGCCAAGCTTCTGCCAGTGAGCCCCAGGGCAGCTGTGGCTACAATGTAGCTTGCCACCATCAGTGTGTGGATGACTGAATGTAGTGTAAAGCGCTTTAGTCATGTCTCCTGAATTGAAAAAAGGTGCTATACAAGTACAGCCCATTTACCATTCCCTGTTAGCCCAGAGAATCAGGCAGCCAGCAGTGTTCAGGGTTCTGAGGTGCATAGCTCTACATTTATTGGTCCCTTCATCACCTACCAGCCCGGTTCTGTTCATCAGCGACTCAGTGGATGGAAGCATCAGCTGGTGGCCTTCTACATTCTGTCTCTACGGGAGCAAATGTATTTTATCACAGCAGGTTAGAAGACGGATGAAGCGTGTCATCTGACCAGATGTAACCGGCTGGTTTTCATCTGACCAGATGCAGCCAGCAGGTTTTGATCTGAATGAATGCAACAGAAAGGTTTTCATCTGAATGAATGAAACCATCTGGTTTTCATCTGACCGGAAGCAACCGGCTGGTTTTGATCTAACTGAATGCAACCGGCTGGTTTTCATGTAAATGAATGCAACCGGCTGGTTTTCATCTGAATGAATGCAACTGGCTGGTTTTCATGTAAATGAATGCAACTGGTTGGTTTTCATGTAAATGAATGCAACCGGCTTGTTTTGATCTGAATGAATACAACCGGCTGGTTTTCATGTAAATGAATGCAACCGGCTGGTTTTGATCTAAATGAATGCAACCGGCTGGTTTTCATGTAAATGAATGCAACCGGCTAAATTTCATGAAAATGAATGCAACTGGCTGGTTTTCATGTAAATGAATGCAACCGGCTGGTTTTGATATGAATGAATGCAACCATCTGGTTTTCATCTGACCGGAAGCAACCGGCTGGTTTTGATCTAACTGAATGCAACCGGCTGGTTTTGATCTAACTGAATGCAACCGGCTGGTTTTCATGTAAATGAATGCAACCGGCTGGTTTTCATCTGAATGAATGCAACTGGCTGGTTTTCATGTAAATGAATGCAACTGGTTGGTTTTCATGTAAATGAATGCAACCGGCTGGTTTTGATCTGAATGAATACAACCGGCTGGTTTTCATGTAAATGAATGCAACCGGCTGGTTTTGATCTAAATGAATGCAACCGGCTGGTTTTCATGTAAATGAATGCAACCGGCTAAATTTCATGTAAATGAATGCAACTGGCTGGTTTTCATGTAAATGAATGCAACCGGCTGGTTTTGATATGAATGAATGCAACCGGCTGGATTTCATGTAAATGAATGCAACCGGCTGGTTTTCATCTGAATGAATGCAACTGGCTGGTTTTCATGTAAATGAATGCAACCGGCTGGTTTTGATCTGAATGAATGCAACAGAAAGGTTTTCATCTGAATGAATGAAACTATCTGGTTTTCATCTGACCGGAAGCAACCGGCTGGTTTTGATCTAACTGAATGCAACCGGCTGGTTTTCATGTAAATGAATGCAACCGGCTAAATTTCATGTCAATGAATGCAACTGGCTGGTTTTCATGTAACTGAATGCAACTGGCTAAATTTCATGTAAATGAATGCAACTGGCTGGTTTTCATGTAAATGAATGCAACCGGCTGGTTTTGATCTGAATGAATGCAACCGGCTGGATTTCATGTAAATGAATGAAACCGGCTGGTTTTCATCTGAATGAATGCAACTGGCTGGTTTTCATGTAAATAAATGCAACCGGCTAAATTTCATGTAAATGAATGCAACCGGCTGGTTTTGATCTGAATGAATGCAACCGGCTGGATTTCATGTAAATGAATGAAACCGGCTGGTTTTCATCTGAATGAATGCAACTGGCTGGTTTTCATGTAAATAAATGCAACCGGCTAAATTTCATGTAAATGAATGCAAACAGCTGGTTTTCATGTAAATGAATGCAACCGGCTAAATTTCATGTAAATGAATGCAACTGGCTGGCTTTCATGTAAATGAATGCAACCGGCTGGTTTTGATCTGAATGAATGCAACCGGCTGGATTTCATGTAAATGAATGAAACCGGCTGGTTTTCATCTGAATGAATGCAACCGGCTGGTTTTCATGTAAATAAATGCAACCGGCTGGTTTTGATCTGAATGAATGAAACCATCTGGTTTTCATCTGACCGGGAGCAACCGGCTGCTTTTGATCTAACTGAATGCAACCGGCTGGTTTTCATGTAAATGAATGCAACCGGCTGGTTTTCATCTGAATGAATGCAATTGGCTGGTTTTCATGTAAATGCATGCAACCGGCTGGTTTTCATCTGAATGAATGCAACTGGCTGGTTTTCATGTAAATGCATGCAACCGGCTGGTTTTCATCTGAATGAATGCAACTGGCTGGTTTTCATGTAAATGAATGCAACTGGCTGGTTTTCATGTAAATGAATGCAACCGGTTGGTTTTCATGTAAATGGATGCAACCGGCTGGTTTTCATGTAAATGAATGCAACCGGCTGGTTTTGATCTGAATGAATGCAACTGGCTGGTTTTGATCTGAATGAATGCAACCGGCTGGTTTTCATGTAAATAAATGCAACCGGCTGGTTTTGATCTGAATGAATGCAACTGGCTGGTTTTAATCTGAATGAATGCAACCGGCTGGTTTTGATCTGAATGAATGCAACCGGCTGGTTTTGATCTAAATGAATGCAACCGGCTGATTTTGATCTAAATGAATGCAACCGGCTGGTTTTGATCTAAATGAATGCAACCGGCTGGTTTTCATGTAAATGAATGCAACCGGCTGGTTTTGATCTGAATGAATGCAACCGGCTGGTTTTGATCTGAATGAATGCAACTGGCTGGTTTTGATCTGAATGAATGCAACCGGCTGGTTTTCATGTAAATGAATGCAACTGGCTGGTTTTGATCTGAATGAATGCAACTGGCTGGTTTTGATCTGAATGAATCCAACCGGCTGGTTTTGATCTAAATGAATGCAACCGGCTGGTTTTGATCTGAATGAATGCAACCGGCTGGATTTTATGTAAATGAATGAAACCGGCTGGTTTTCATCTGAATGAATGCAACTGGCTGGTTTTCATGTAAATAAATGCAACCGGCTAAATTTCATGTAAATGAATGCAACCGGCTGGTTTTCATGTAAATGAATGCAACCGGCTAAATTTCATGTAAATGAATGCAACTGGCTGGCTTTCATGTAAATGAATGCAACCGGCTGGTTTTGATCTGAATGAATGCAACCGGCTGGATTTCATGTAAATTAATGAAACCGGCTGGTTTTCATCTGAATGAATGCAACCGGCTGGTTTTCATGTAAATAAATGCAACCGGCTGGTTTTGATCTGAATGAATGAAACCATCTGGTTTTCATCTGACCGGAAGCAACCGGCTGCTTTTGATCTAACTGAATGCAACCGGCTGGTTTTCATGTAAATGAATGCAACCGGCTGGTTTTCATCTGAATGAATGCAACTGGCTGGTTTTCATGTAAATGAATGCAACCGGCTGGTTTTCATCTGAATGAATGCAACTGGCTGGTTTTCATGTAAATGAATGCAACTGGCTGGTTTTCATGTAAATGAATGCAACCGGTTGGTTTTCATGTAAATGGATGCAACCGGCTGGTTTTCATGTAAATGAATGCAACCGGCTGGTTTTGATCTGAATGAATGCAACTGGCTGGTTTTGATCTGAATGAATGCAACCGGCTGGTTTTCATGTAAATAAATGCAACCGGCTGGTTTTGATCTGAATGAATGCAACTGGCTGGTTTTGATCTGAATGAATGCAACCGGCTGGTTTTGATCTGAATGAATGCAACCGGCTGGTTTTGATCTAAATGAATGCAACCGGCTGATTTTGATCTAAATGAATGCAACCGGCTGGTTTTGATCTAAATGAATGCAACCGGCTGGTTTTCATGTAAATGAATGCAACCGGCTGGTTTTGATCTGAATGAATGCAACCGGCTGGTTTTGATCTGAATGAATGCAACTGGCTGGTTTTGATCTGAATGAATGCAACCGGCTGGTTTTCATGTAAATAAATGCAACCGGCTGGTTTTGATCTGAATGAATGCAACTGGCTGGTTTTGATCTGAATGAATCCAACCGGCTGGTTTTGATCTAAATGAATGCAACCGGCTGGTTTTGATCTGAATGAATCCAACCGGCTGGTTTTGATCTAAATGAATGCAACCGGCTGGTTTTCATGTAAATGAATGCAACCGGCTGGTTTTCATCTAACCGAATGCAACCGGCTGGTTTTGATATAAATGAATGCAACAGCCTGATTTTGATCTAAATGAATGAGCTGTATGTCCTTCAGGGTCCTCTAAGTCAGACAGACCTGCTGAGAGGGAAAGCCCACATGATGATTGAGGTGATGGGGCTCTCAGTGTTGATGCCTGATTTGATGACGAAATTTGATGGAGAAATAATCCATCAATAATCCATCATTAATCCATCAATAATCCATCATTAACTTATCAATAATCCATCAATAATCCATCATTAATCCATAAATAATCCATCATTAATCCATCATTAATCCATCAATAATCCATCATTAATCCATCATTAATCCATCAATAATCCATCATTAATCCATCATTAATCCATCAATAATCCATCATTAATCCATCACTAATCCATCAATATTCCATCAACAATCCATCAATAATCCATCAATAATCCATCATTAATCCATCAATAATCTATCAATAATCCATCATAACCCATAATTAATTCATCAATAATCCATCATTAATCCATCATTAATTCATCAATAATCCATCAATAATCAATCATTTATTTATCAATAATCAATCAATAATCCACGATTAATCTATTAATAATCTATTTATAATCCATCATTAATCCATCAATAATCCATCATTAATCCATCATTAATCTTTCAATAATCCATCATTAACTTATCAATAATCCATCATTAATCCATCAATAATCCATTATTAATCCATAAATAAAATAAATAATCCATCATTAACTTATCAATAATCCATCATTAATCCATCAATAATCCATTATTAATCCATAAATAAAATAAATAATCCATCATTAACTTATCAATAATCCATCAATAATCCATCATTAATCCATCAATAATCCATCATTAATCCATAAATAATCCATCAATAATCCATCATTAATCCATAAATAATCCATCATTAATCCATCATTAATCTATCAATAATCCATCATAAACCATAACTAATTCATCAATAATCCATCATTAATCCATCAATAATCCATCATTAATTCATCAATAATCCATCAATAATCAATCATTTATTCATCAATAATCCATCAATAATCCATCAATAATCCATTAATAATCCATCATTAATCCATGATTAATCCATCAATAATCAATCATTAATCCATCATTAATCCATCAATAATCCATCAATAATCCATCAATAATCCATCATTAATCCATCAATAATCCATCAGTAATCCATCAATAATCCATCAATATTCCATCAATAATCCATCAATAATCCATCATTAATCCATCATTAATCCGTCAATAATCCATCATTAATCCATCAATAATCAATCATTTATTCATCAATAATCCATCAATAATCCATCATTAATCCATCAATAATCCATCAATAATCCATCAATAATCCATCATTAATCCATCAATAATCCATCATTAATCCATCAATAATCAATAATTTATTCATCAGTAATCCATCATTAATCCATCAGTAATCCATCATTAATCCATCAATAATCCATCAATAATCCATCATTAATCCATCAATAATCCATCATTAATCCATCATTAATCCATCAATAATCCATCATTAATCCATCAATAATCCATCAATAATCCATCATTAATTCATCAATAATCCATCAATAATCAATCATTTATTCATCATTAATCCATCAATAATCAATCATTTATTCATCAATAATCCATCATTAATCCATCAATAATCCATCATTAATCCATCAATAATCCATCAGTAATCCATCAATAATCCATCAATTGTCACGATTTGGTGGTGTTGGTTAGAGGACCCAAAAGCAGAGATGAGTAGGTTGAGATGAATAAAGTGATTTAATAGGTAAACAGGCTCTGAGGCAGGAGTCAAAAATCCAACAAAATACCTCACAAGACAGGAGTCAAAAATCCAACAAAAATATCCTAAGAACCAGAATCTAAGAGTCATCAGGGAAAAAGCAAAAACTAAGAACCAGGAAGAGACAAGGAAGGAACGACAGAGAACTGACCAGAGGTTTGATGAGAAGTAAGACGAGGATCCAGTAAACAAGAACTGAAGAAGGAGGGCTTTTAAAGGGAACAGAGACAAAGAGAGAGCTGACGAGGAAATTGGCAACAGGTGCTGGCAGAAAAGAGAAAACAGCAAGGGGGGACAGAGCGGAAAACAGAGCTAGGAATAGAGGACACAAGAGGGCAGCAGAGGACAACAAATGGAAAACCTGGAGGACAGGAACTAACAAGAAAACAACAAAATAATAATAATTAAACACTAAAACAAGGAGAAAAGTAAGACTGAATACTCTAAATAAACATAACAAAACCAAGACTGTGACATCAATAATCCATCATTAATCCATCAATAATCCATCAATAATCCATCATTAATCCATCAGTAATCCATCAATAATCCATCATTAATCCATCATTAATCCATCAATAATCCATCAATAATCCATCATTAATCCATCAGTAATCCATCAATAATCCATCATTTATCCATCATTAATCATCATTAATCATCATTAATCCATCATTAATCCATCATTAATAATCCATCATTAATCCATCATTAATAATCCATCATTAATCCATCATTAATAATCCATCATTAATAATCCATCATTAATCCATCATTAATAATCCATCATTAATCCATCATTAATAATCCATCATTAATAATCCATCATTAATCCATCATTAATAATCCATCATTAATCCATCATTAATAATCCATCATTAATCCATCATTAATAATCCATCATTAATCCATCAAAGGTTTCTGCTCCATAAAAGCTGCTGATCTTTGCAGAGCAGGACGCTCCAGCTGGTTCTGCAGAACCCGTCCTGTAAACCCTTCAGAGAGGATCAGAGCAGAGCCACCGGTCAGGGCGGATCAGCCTCCTCCCCAGCCACCGCCACCTTCCCACCGCATCCCACGCCACAGTGCGACCCGGGGCCCCCGAAGGCCCCCAGCCTCCGGGCAGCAGCTGCTTACCTGCTGGCTTCTCTCAGGAAGGGCCGCCGGCCGCTGCGGGGATGCCGCCCATGTCCGCACCGTGGGGGCGGGGAGCTGCGTCTGCTGCGGAGGACGGGGACAGGACAGGAGACATCAGGAGGTGTCCTCTGGACCCGAGCGGAGCGGAGCGGTCTGTAACTCAACCAGAGACAGGCTGCAGATCCGCTGGGTTTTATAAATAGATTGGACCCTCCCTCCCCTCATCCTCCTCAGAGGCTGCGGATGAAACAGCTGTGCTCTGCAGAGGACCAATGGCTGCACGCCTCAGGCTGAGAGGAGGAGATGCTCCTCAGGAATGTTTGCATGGTTGCAAACAGTCCTTTCATTTATCAGAGTCACAATAAAACGCACATTCTAAAGGTAACGTCACTTCCTGCCGGCCGCTTTCTGCTAAACTTCAGTAAAGCTGCTTATTGTCTTCCTGGCAGGTTTTCTGGATCTTCAAGGTCACAGAGGAGGGGACTTACTCCATCATTTAAACAGCTTTTTATTTAAGATAAACTAGACAGGATTCATCCAAGAAAAACAGAGTGACAGTTGGTCGATAACATCTCATTTGCTCTTTATAATCAGAGAATTGTGTTCAGTAAATTAAAATATGAATTTTAATAATAAAAAACACCTTTAAAAATGAAATGTAAAGTAATAGAACCATTGTAAATACATGTCAGCAGAAGATGAACCTGCAGCTGCAGGACTGAACAGCTCCACCTGATGAGGACAGTGACTCCCAGGCGCAAGGTCGCCCTACCTAGTCTTTTGTTTGAGCAAATATATTGTATACATTTGGGGGCGGCTGTTCAAAAGACCCTTAAGTAATTTAAGTTTTGATGTTGGGTACTGCCGTTTCTGCTCAGCATTATTTTGGCCCTTAATTTATGCCGTAATTAGGGCAGCGATGACGTATACAACCACTAGATGGCACCAAGCCATGGTTGTTAGTTAACTTTTGTCGTTTTCTGATTAATAGTATTTTAGAGGTTGAACTGTTTTAGAGTTGAATTGTTTCCTCTTTATCAGTACTCTACTTCCTTCTTCTTTGGTGAAATTTATTGGCGGTTGGCAGACAATTTGAGAGCCCATTACCGCCACCTGCTGGTATGAATAGTGAAAGAAAATGACAGTATACTAACCAATAAATGCATCTACTTTACTTTATATTTATAATAAACGAATATCCTGTATCTTTCTCCAATATAATAACTATTCATTATTAACAATAGCTTAATCTTTTAAATGCATACAAATGCTCCTGTTTTTCTCAGCTAACTTCTCTCAATGTTCCTGATTTCTCTGTCTTCTGCTCGGCTTGGTCTGTGCAGTTAATGACATCGATTACAATTAAAATGAATTTCTCTGCTGTTGGAGTGAAATTATCTTCTCTTTCTTCTTTATTTTGCTTTTGTAACTGATTCTGAACTTGATTCTTACTCTTTCTGCTAGAACTGACTGAGACTCTATCAGCAGTGACCTGCTGCCACCCTTTCCCTTCTAGGTTTTTATTAACTCTCTGGATCTTATTAAACATAACAATAATGTAGTTTTCTAATTGATCTAAATTCTTGTGAATTGATATTCCTGTTATTATTTCTTTCACTGTTTTATTATCCTCAGTGTTCAACATCCAAAGCTTTGATTTATTTGTATCTCATTTTTGCAAATTTTCAGAAAGTTTACAATCTATCAATTCCTTCACTAATTCAACTTTCCCAATTTTCTTAATTATTTCCTGGAAATCAAAATGGGGCTAAAATTACAGTTTATTTCAGCAATGGATCTAAATGTTATTTATATTTATTTTTTTACTTTTCTATTTTCATTGTCAATATGTCTTTTTAAAATCAGTTTAAAAATAAAACAAAAGCTGTGTGGACACAATTTATCAGTTTTATTATTCTGAAAACTAAACGGTATGACAAAGTATTGAAATTTTTAAAACGGTTGGGTAAACATAAAACATCAAACTCAAATAAACATACAAGCACCCGAAAAAAACAGTATGGAAAAGTTTTGAAAAGTCATCACTGAGTTGCCATCATTCTTTAAGTGTTCCTAGTGCACCACGGGTCACCACCTCGTTCTGCCATGGCACAGATCCACACTCTGTCAGGAAGAAAGACATCAGGTCTCTCCTGACTGCCATAGATGCTCTTGTGGCGCGAGCTCTGGACATCGTTGATGGGTCAATGGGCTCCATGTTGGAATCCCCCGTGACTTGGGTTCGCCACTCACCAAGCCGCACTGAACCCGCTCTTTCCAGGTCTGGATAGCCTGGGGGTATGTAGCGTGCCTCAGGGCTTGCCGTCTGGTCTGTGTGGGTGAGGTAGTTGGCAACCATGATGCCAAAGGTGTTTTCAATAACCCGTCTAGATCTGTTTGTCTTTGGGCAGATTAGTTCCTGCATGAGAAGAAACAGGAGGGAGACAATGAAGCACTCGTTATTGTATCACATTTATATTGTAACCATCATGTAGAAGTGCAGTAGAACACACGCTTTGTTTATACAGCATCACAGCTATGCCTAATAAATGTATATATTTATGTATCTATATATGTATGTGTGTGTATACATATATATATATATATATATATATATATATATATATATATATATATATATATATATATATATATGTAAATAAATATATATATATATATATATATATATATATATATATACATATATATATATATATATATATATATATATATATGTATATATATATATATATATATAAAATAGATATCAGTACATGCAGGATATGCTTTTATCTGAAGCAACTACAAGACTGGTAAATCACATACATACTGGTCGCATGAGGTTGCAGTGGAGGGGGAAAGCGGCACTACCAACAACGACATGGGGTGTCTTCACCAAAATCCCGGGAAGGTCAGCTGGTGGGGGCAGGCTTAGCTTGTGGTCGAGGAGCAAGGACCCAAAAATACTCTCCTTGAACATCCCACCTTCGCTCTCATGTCCATAGGCTCCAACATCCACCATTGTGAAGTGATATCTTGCGTCGCACATCGCCAACAACACAATGGAGTGGGCACCCTTGTAGTTGAAGTAGTCGCTCCCTGATCGTGGGGGGGCCTTCATGGTGACGTGTTTTCTATTGATACTTCCAACACAATTTGGGAAGTTCCACATTCTCCAGTAGTCCGCCGCAATGTTTTTCCACATGGCTGGTGTGGGTAATGGCAGAAACTCTGGCTGTAGTGCCGTCCACAGTGCCTGGCACACCTTGGACACTATCCCAGACACCGTGCAGGATGCTAGTTTGTAGCTCTGTGCGACAGTCTGTTGGTTTGCACCCCAAGCTAAAACATGCAGTGCCCTGGCCAGTCTTTCAGGAACACTCACGGGTGAACTGTGTGTCGTTTGGTGGTGGATGAGGGGTTGTAGACGGCGAACAAGCTCGTCAAACTGACACACGGACATCCTGAAGTACTTGAAATATTCCTCGTCGTCTCTCATCGGTAGTCACAAGTGTGGTAAATTCCCCAGTTTCTCTCGGGACATTCAAAAGGTGTACAGTCCATCTTCTGCAACGCTTCTTTCGCCTCTCTGCCTGCGCCAGGGAAAGCTTACATGGAGCGCCATAACCAAGTGGCTGGAATAGTCTACAGGAACTTCTGTGTAGAGTATGGGCTGGAAACCCCAAGCTCAAAGCGGGAAACAACTCCAAAGATGGTAGAGAACGATCAAGCCAAGATCCTGTAGGACTTCCAGATACAGATGGATCGAATGGTAATGGCAAACCAACCACACATTGTGTTGGTGGTTTGAAAAAAACAGAGGAAAGCTGTTGTGGTTGCAATAGCGATACCAAGTGACTGCAGCATCAGGAAAAAGGAACATGAGAAACTAGAGAAATGCCAGGGGCTCAGAGAAGAGCTGGAGAAAACCTGGACGGTCAAGGCATCACTGGTACCCGTAGTCATTGGGCCCTCCAGGCAGTGACCCCCAAACTGGAGAAGTGGTTACAGCATATCCCTGGAAATACATCAGACATCTGGGTCCAGAACAGTGCAGTTCCAGGAATAGCAAAGATACTGGCCATATGGTCGTTTTACCTTTTATTTATTCATCTTTTAGCCAGTTGCTAAGGCAAACTAACTGGTTAACATTTTCTGAACGTAAAGCAGACCGTTTCTTCTGAACAATATGGCCAGCGACTGAAAAGAGTCGTTCACATGGAACCGTGGAGTTGCTAGATATTTGCGGGCAAACAGGGCCAGCTTGTCATGTGCTCCTGAATGAGCAGCCCACCACTGCATAGGGCAGACCTCCATACTTATGCTTGGCTCTGCTCTGTATGTGTGTATGTCTCTGCCAGGTTGCACCTCTTCATCTGACTCTGAATCTGAGCCCATCTATAGAAGGGGAATTTTCTTCCTGGGTGGTCCATCTTGAGAAGTCAGCAAAGACCTTCTGGGTGAATGTTCATGAAGCATGCCTCCAAGTGAGGTCCACACTTCTTCCCTTTCACTCTTGGGCAGACTCTTTAAGTCTTTAAAACGTGGATCCAGAGCGGTTGCAAGCTTGAGTCATGCATTGTCAGTATTTTCTTGGCGGGAGGCAATGTATTCCATGAAGATTGTCTTAAAGCTCGCCACATATGCAGGGTCTGCTTCAGAGACCTTCATCACTGACGCAGGTGGCGGAGGGCAGGCAGTACTACTGAGCAGGAGATAAAGGCCTCTCCACCCAGAATCTCAGTTACATACCTGCAGTAAAATAACATACACAAACACACAAGATATTTGAACATCAGTTGGTATGCTTGTAAATCAGTTATTTTTAATTTGTGCATGATCAATTCAATTTAATTTTCAATTAGCACATTATATGTGCATTCCTTACCTGCACGGCTCTAGAAGCGTGCTCAGTCTCTGCAGTTTGTCCCATTCTGATGCCGCCAGGATAAACAGTTTGTGGCGTTGTTGGTCCAGGGTTGCTTTAATTGCTGCTTTATTGCGGTTCAGGCGCTTGATCATTTCCAGCGTGGAATTCCATAGCGCTGACACATGTTGGATCAGTGGCTCCTGCTGCTGCCCCAAAGCCGCTTAGTGTGTTTTAAGCTCCATGGTGTCTGTGGCGCTGTGTCTGATGAGATCCACAATTTTGCGACACTTGGCCAATACATTCGTAAATCCTCTATTGGAGAGGCTCACGTTGATGCTCCTCTGCAGCATGTGAGCGATGCAGGGCATGTGCTCATATGGCAGCAGTTTAGACGCAGCTGTCATACTGTCCGTCCCTATAGTTATTTTTCATTAAATTTTCCACTTGTGTGCCAGGGTTTGAAACTGTTGAGCACATACCTCTGCGAAGTGACGCTCTTCTGATTTAATTACGGTAAAAGCAAATGGCTTGAGTTCACAGGTTTCAGTGATGTGATGCGCCGTCACACCCAGATAATCATTGTTACCCGCGAAGGTCCAGTGGTCTCCTATCAAAGCAACATATTGAGCTGAAGCCAAATTCTCTTCCTACCTTTCCTTTTTAGCCTCATAAAGTTTGTTGTTTTATTCATCTCTGTGCCTCTTGATGGTGGCTTGTAAAATGCGTCTAAAGTTGCGACTTTCAAAACTTCTGCGACGCCCGTGTCCTCGACAATATTAATCAGTCTACAGTCCTTGGCTATCCATCTGGCAGTTTTGTCTGTCAGATGCCCTGCGCTCTGTGAGGGTGGTCTGACGTATGACAGGTGTAACACCTGAAGTTGAAGCCCCTACAAATGAATGCTTAGTGTGAAGATGGTATTTAAGTGAAACGAAACGTCCTTCTTGCAATGTGAGCAAACCACAAAATGATTGTTTATTGTTCCATCTTTGTTTATATATATATATATATATATATATATATATATATATATATATATATATATATATATATATATATATATATTTATATTTTTTTTTTTTTTTTTTTTTTTTTTTTTTATTTATATATATACACACACACATTAACTGATGAAAGACCATATGCAGCAATAATGATAAAAAATATAGTTTGAAAAAGAGTTTCGGAAGAAGTTTAGACAAACTTGTAAGGACAAAAAGCCTTTAGTTAGACACAAGATAGATTTACAATTCACTATGATTTGACAAAATAGTATTGACAATCACAAATATAAATATATAAATATATTTTACTCTATAGATCCTAATACTCATTATCAAAGACCAATCCTCTAAAATACTAAATAATAATAAAGTTCTGTTTGAATATAACATTAAAATATAATTTTAAATATATTCATATAAAACTTTGTGTTTATCATATTAATATTTATTTGCTAAATAGCCTATATATATAACTATATATTTCCTTATATCTCATCTAGTTTGAGTTCAGTTTAAATAGGTTTTAATCTGAATAATCTGTGTAATCTAACTAAAAAGGGTAATTTTAGAATTAGTTTTGGTCTTTTAAGGGGTTGTGACATGTTATGGTAATATCTCTGACTCGTCTTTAGTGTTATTAAAATGCGATCCAAGGCGCCTCCTGTTCATTCTGACAGCAGCTATCTGAACTGTGGTCTGATCCAAGATGGCCGCCTTCTAGGCACGTCATCCAGCGTCCAATGAGGCGTCTACGTTTATAATGTTTCAGGCTGCTGTCCAGCCTTCCTCATCGTCCTCGTCCTCATCTACCTGACTTGTTTTTCCATCCACCAACCCGTTTTTTATAAACGACTCATCCCCCTCCAGCCATCTGCTGGTTCTAACCCACTTCCGGTCCTTTAAACATTACTGACAGAATTTGGACTTTTTAATACAATAAATTCTTAATTAAGCTATCTATATATGTTTCATTTACTCCTCACTTTGTCTTTTACGTTTATCAAAATTTTCCTTTTCTTGTTACATTTTTCTGAACTTGCTTTTTTTATTTTGAGTTGAACCGGAAGTGAAAGTTTCCCGGAGGTCGCTGACTAGCTGTGGAGTTTGTTGTTGTTTCAGCTGCCTCCGCAGGCTAACTTGGCTGTTATCTTTCTGTGTGGTGGAGGTGAAGGTGGAGGTGATGAGCTTCGTGGTGTTCAGCAGAGCAGGTTTGAAGCCGCAGCAGAGACGGACAGCCTCCGGTTGAAGCTCGGTGCCTCGCCCAGCAGCTCAGCTAGCTTCCCCGCTTCAGTGCATTAAGCTCAGCCTGAACCTGCTGTCACCTAAAGGGATGCCTTTGAGGTATTTGCCCCCCAGAGGACCTTTCTGCTCATTTGTAGAGTATATCTGTGTGTTAATTTATTTTCTTTATTCGGAATGACCGCAGGCTGCAGTGTTAGCCTAGCCTGGTTAGCTTCCTGGTTCCGCTTTCGTATTAAGATTTAAGCTTCTTCCTTTTTTATATGATGTGAAGCTAATGCCACCGGCGTCTCCCAGCGGTTCTGCGATGTTTTATGCGGCTGTCGTTGCCTGTAGAGGCGGTGGTTGCTGTTAGCCGGGCTTGGCTTCAGACCTGTCACTGTTAGCAGCTAGGCTAACCTCCAGGTCTCGTGACCTGGTCTGTTTATGCCAATATTTCCTCTTGAAGTCCTGTATTCCATCAAATTAAGTGTCACATCAAGTGTAGAAATACAGTAGCATTTTTAGCTGCTATTTATTTATTGTAATTTATATTAAGTCCTAGAGATTAAGATTTTAGATTAGATTGTAAATAATTTAAACCTAAAAGACAGGAGTAGCCAGCAGACAGAGATCTGTTTAAATGTTTAAACTTAAAACCATAAAACTGTTGATGGGCTAATAACTTATTTGGAATGATTGGATTTGAAATAATTGGCTTCTCTAAATCCTGCTTAGGTGTGTGTATGAATGGTTGTTTGTCTCTGTGTTGCCCTGCGATGGACTGGAGACCTGTCCAGGGTGGACCCCGCCTCTCTCTGTCCATCCTGCCTCTCTCTGTCTCCCCATCCTCTCTCTGTCTCCCCATCCTCTCTGTCTCCCCCTCCTCTCTCTGTCCATCCTGCCTCTCTGTCCACCCCACCTCTCTGTCCAGGGTGGACCCCACCTCTCTCTGTCCACCCCGCCTCTCTCTGTCCATCCTCCCTCTCTCTGTCTCCCCATCCTCTCTCTGTCTCCCCATGCTCTCTCTGTCTCCTCATCCTCTTTCTGTCTCTCCATCCTCTCTCTGTCTCCCCCTCCTCTCTCTGTCCATCCTGCCTCTCTGTCCACCCCACCTCTCTGTCCAGGGTGGACCCCACCTCTTTCTGTCCATCCCTCTTCTCTCTGTCTCCCCATCCTCTTTCTGTCTCCCCATCCTCTATCTGTCTCCCCCTCCTCTCTCTGTCCATCCTGCCTCTCTGTCCAGGGTGGACCCCGCCTCTCTGTCCATCCTGCCTCTTTGTCCATCCTGCCTCTCTGTCCAGGGTGGACCCCGCTTCTCTGTCCATCCTGCCTCTCTCTGTCCACCCCACCTCTCTGTCCAGGGTGGACCCCACCTCTTTCTGTCCATCCCTGTTCTCTCTGTCTCCCCATCCTCTTTCTGTCTCCCCATCCTCTATCTGTCTCCCCCTCCTCTCTCTGTCCATCCTGCCTCTCTGTCCAGGGTGGACCCCGCCTCTCTGTCCATCCTGCCTCTTTGTCCATCCTGCCTCTCTGTCCAGGGTGGACCCCGCTTCTCTGTCCATCCTGCCTCTCTCTGTCCACCCCACCTCTCTGTCCAGGGTGGACCCCACCTCTCACCCACGGGCAGCTGGAGATAGGCACCAGCACCCCTCACCACCCCAGCAGGGATGAAGCGTGTCAGAAAATGGATGGATGGATTTCAAAAGGATTCTTGTTGACTTTTCCTCATTTTTACTATTGAATGTCAAATAACAAACTGGTAACAGCCCATTAATTAGGTAGTTTTCCTGTTTAAATAACAATTTGGTTTATTCTGCCTGGAAACAAAAGGCAGATAACTTCCTTTTTTTGTCCTCTGAAATGATGATAAGCTCGTTCTACGTATTATTTGCAGGTGAGAGCAGTCCTCCAGGTGCTGGTTGATGTAACAATGGTTTTTTAGGGGAGGGGCTTAGTTTTGATGATCCATCAATGCTGGTCCATGATTTTCTAGCTAAGTTTGTTACTATCTC
This sequence comes from Cyprinodon tularosa, assembly GCF_016077235.1. Lineage (NCBI taxonomy): Eukaryota > Metazoa > Chordata > Actinopteri > Cyprinodontiformes > Cyprinodontidae > Cyprinodon > Cyprinodon tularosa. Next base: position 248,865 of record NW_024039776.1, on the reverse strand, counting down.
AGATCCTCTGTGGTGGTAAATAAAGGACTGAGCAGCTGCAGAATGACCTGCTGAAGCTCAGCTATTTACTGCATCCATTGAAGATGGTTCTGTATGAGCAGCTGTTTGCCTGTAATGGTGTGTTGCTCCTCTGTAGGTCTGTCTGTTGAAGCTTCATGATGGCAGGATCTCAGTGGGAACTCCCCCCAGAGCTGTGCTGTCGGCCCATGGCCTTCGTGGCTTTGACCGGACTGGATGTGATCTACAACGCCGTGCATCGGGCCATCTGGGACGCGTTCTGTGCCAATCGCCGCGCGGACAGAGTGCCCATCTCCTTTAAGGTTCTTCCAGGAGACCACGAGTATCCCAAATGTCGCACTAAGGTGAGCAGTGACCTGAGGGAAGCGTTTAGTGGCTAACAGCAGTCTGCATGCTGACTTCTGATCAGAGCTAAAACATGGCGGCCTATAACAGCTCGGATAAATAATGTTGGATTAAAGCGGAACACCTGCTGCCCTGTCAGGGTTTTGTTTATTCCAACAGAACCTCCCACTGTCTGGAACCCAGACTGGTCTGGATCTGACTACCATACTTAACCACAACTATTGACTGTTTTTCAATGAAAGTAATATAATGAAATTTCCCAATTAATCTAAATACCTTTCAACAACCTCTTTAACAATGGAACTCCCAAGACTGGTTCTGAGATTTTAAAGTGAAATAATTTTATTTCCATTAATCTTATGTTGCTCATCATGTTCACTGACATTTCCTGTTTCTATATTTCCTTTTTATTTTTTAATAAAATAAAAACCTAAAAAATAAATATGGTTGATTTTACCTCAATCTCCCACAGCCGTCATTTGACGGGTCTATTAGTTGCCTAGCAACCAACATTCTACCTAGAAAAATCTGAAACTGTTGACTTCTAACAGAGAAACAGGCTTTAGAAATGCTTCAGAATATGGATGATAGTGATTCAGGCTTAGAGGGGAAACTTTTCTTCCAGGTTAGCATAGCGCTGCCCACACCTCAGCCGGTCCACTCAGCGGCCCAAAGCCAAACCAGAGCCCCTGGGCTGCTATGATCACACACAGGTCTGCCTGGATGCGTTAGATCAGATGATTAGAAAGGATTCTGTAAAAGCTTCAACGCTAAGGTGGCCTGTGGCTGGATTTTATGATCGTTCAGGAGCTGTTTGAACGCCACCGTCTCACACACAGATTTTATCCTTGAACTGGTAAAACGTTTGAGTGCCGACCTCATGCTCTCCACAGGTTACCAGCCCCTCCCCCGCAGTAGAACAGCTTTGGCGAGGCAAAGAGAACAGAACCAGGAGCTCCAGCACTCACAAAAAACGCTCGTATGATGTCTGTTATAAATGTGAAAAAGTGGAAATGTTTGCGGGAATCAATCAATTTCTCTAAATAGACTTAGACAGATTTATTTAGTCATTTTGTAAAAGAAATTTCGTTTAGACAATTTAATTTTTAAAGTGCAGCCTTGATAAGGTAAGCAGCATTGATAAAAACACATTGTGATATCAGGTCACTATATCTAGGTATGGAATGCGCATCATTCATGTTTGCTTGGCAGCAGTGATGTCAGACGGATCTGGATATGATCTTAGCATCCAAATGGGATTTTATCCTGGAGGAAGAGGATCTGATGCTGGAGCATTAGGGGCCTGTTTCCTGGGCTTCACCCATCGGTTGTTGTTGAGCTGCTACTACTGCCTCCAGCTCCTGAAGCACTCGCTTCTCCTGGCTCAGGGGAGGAAGAGGACGATGGTGACGATGCTGTGAGGGTGGTAGCCCCTGGGTTAAAGAGGCTGACGTGGTTGAAGCAGCCTTGGTTCCATCGGCAGGTTTAGCAGCAACAGACGATGCTGGAGAAGGTGTGGAAGCCAGAGGGGGATGGGAGGAGCTGGCTGGGGATGTTTCAACATTTGGCAGGGAAGCATCTAGAGTGCGCTTCTCATTTTTACCTGCAGAGGGCAGTGCTTCCCCTCTAGATCCTGAGAGCAGTCTCAGAGGAGCCTCCGGTCACGCAGAGCTCTTTGATTCTATCGATCGGTATAGCGTTAGCACCTCCAGGCTAACAGCCTTGTCAGGTACTGCTGGATGCAGCAAAGACCTCGTCAGAATGATGGCGCAGCAGCTACATATCGAGTCGGAGATCATCCATTTCGTTTTCCAACGAGCGGATGTTGGAGAGCAGGACAGATGGAAGCGGTGGTTGGTCGGGTTTTCTCTTAAGCACCCCGCAGCTTTTTAAACGGTCAAAAAGTATTTAAAACCTTTTGTGATCGTAGCTCCAGCAGGTGTTTGCGATCATAGATGCGGGTTTGATGTCTAGTTTGTATCGTTTTAAGCGGCATAATTGGGAAATTGTCGAGGGGAGCCGTTCTTGGCCGCTACCTTGGTAACCAAATCAAGAATAATAAAAAATGATAAATAGATGAAATTATAATTTAAAACTTTGAACCTGTGTAGTAAAACATTCTTATTTATTTCACTGATTTATTTTAATACAAATTTTAAAAAATATTATTGTATAATGCAGCCTTTAAAATCTATATTAGACCTGTTTTAAAGTTTACACGTGCTAGAACTATTTGATGTCAATGACATCATCACTACTCTTGCATTTCATTGGGTAAGGTGGCAGTGGGAGTTGTAGGATCAGAAGTCTGGGAGTTCTAGTGTTCGACCGAAGAAACCTCTTTAACATCTGCTGATTGAGACACCAACATCTGGAAGAAAAGAAGATGCTAATTTTCTGAGCTACTGTAAATATTTCTCCTCTGTGTTCAGAGAACGTCATACGAGTGGTACATCCCTAAAGGCATCCTGAAGACCGGCTGGATGAATAAACACCTAAACCTGGTCCCGGCTCTGGTGGTTCTGTTCTACGAGCTGGACTGGGACGACCCACAGTGGAAAGAGAAACAGTCAGAATGTGCAACTAGAGTAGAGATCGTCAGGTGAGAACTGTAGTTAGCTCTGCTGTGTTAGCATACAGTAGTTAGCTCTGCTGTGTTAGCATACAGTAGTTAGCTCTGCTGTGTTAGCATACATTAGATGTGCTGTGTTAGCATATAGTTTGCTCTGCTTTGTTAGCAGGCAGTAGTTAGCTCTGCTGTATTACTTTACCATAGTTAGCTCTGCTGTGTTAGCATACAGTAGTTAGCTCTGCTTTGTTAGCAGGCAGTAGTTAGCTCTGCTGTATTACTTTACCATAGTTAGCTCTGCTGTGTTAGCATACAGTAGTTAGCTCTGCTGTGTTAGCATACATTAGATGTGCTGTGTTAGCATATAGTTTGCTCTGCTTTGTTAGCAGGCAGTAGTTAGCTCTGCTGTGTTAGCATACAGCAGTTAGCTCTGCTGTGTTAGCATACAGCAGTTAGCTCTGCTTTGTTATCATACAGTAGTTAGCTCTGCTGTATTACTTTACCATAGTTAGCTCTGCTGTGTTAGCATACAGTAGTTAGCTCTGCTTTGCTTGCATGCAGTAGTTAGCTCTGCTGTGTTAGCATACAGTAGTTAGCTCTGCTTTGCTTGCATGCAGTAGTTAGCTCTGCTGTGTTAGCATACAGTAGTTAGCTCTGCTTTGCTTGCATGCAGTAGTTAGTTCTGCTATGTTAGTTTACCATAGTTAGCTCTCTGTGTTAGCATACAGTAGTTAGCTCTGTTGTGTTAGCATACAATAGCTGTGCTGTGTTAGCATACAGTAGTTAGCTCTGCTTTGCTTGCATGCAGTAGTTAGTTCTGCTATGTTAGTTTACCATAGTTAGCTCTGCTGTGTTAGCATACAGTAGTTAGCTCTGCTTTGCTTGCATGCAGTAGTTAGCTCTGCTTTGTTATCATGCAGTAGTTAGCTCTGCTGTATTACTTTACCATAGTTAGCTCTGCTGTGTTAGCATACAGTAGTTAGCTCTGCTTTGCTTGCATGCAGTAGTTAGCTCTGCTGTGTTAGCATACAGTAGTTAGCTCTGCTTTGCTTGCATGCAGTAGTTAGCTCTGCTGTGTTAGCATACAGTAGTTAGCTCTGCTTTGCTTGCATGCAGTAGTTAGCTCTGCTGTGTTAGCATACAGTAGTTAGCTCTGCTTTGCTTGCATGCAGTAGTTAGCTCTGCTGTGTTAGCATACAGTAGTTAGCTCTGCTTTGCTTGCATGCAGTAGTTAGCTCTGCTGTGTTAGCATACAGTAGTTAGCTCTGCTTTTCTTGCATGCAGTAGTTAGCTCTGCTGTGTTAGCATACAGTAGTTAGCTCTGCTTTGCTTGCATGCAGTAGTTACTTCTGCTATGTTAGTTTACCATAGTTAGCTCTCTGTGTTAGCATACAGTAGTTAGCTCTGTTGTGTTAGCATACAATAGCTGTGCTGTGTTAGCATACAGTAGTTAGCTCTGCTTTGCTTGCATGCAGTAGTTAGTTCTGCTATGTTAGTTTACCATAGTTAGCTCTGCTGTATTAGCATACAGTAGTTAGCTCTGCTTTGCTTGCATGCAGTAGTTAGCTCTGCTTTGTTATCATGCAGTAGTTAGCTCTGCTGTATTACTTTACCATAGTTAGCTCTGCTGTGTTAGCATACAGTAGTTAGCTCTGCTTTGCTTGCATGCAGTAGTTAGCTCTGCTGTGTTAGCATACAGTAGTTAGCTCTGCTTTGCTTGCATGCAGTAGTTAGCTCTGCTGTGTTAGCATACAGTAGTTAGCTCTGCTTTGCTTGCATGCAGTAGTTAGCTCTGCTGTGTTAGCATACAGTAGTTAGCTCTGCTTTGCTTGCATGCAGTAGTTAGTTCTGCTATGTTAGTTTACCATAGTTAGCTCTCTGTGTTAGCATACAGTAGTTAGCTCTGTTGTGTTAGCATACAATAGCTGTGCTGTGTTAGCATACAGTGGTTAGCTCTGCTTTGCTTGCATGCAGTAGTTAGTTCTGCTATGTTAGTTTACCATAGTTAGCTCTGCTGTGTTAGCATACAGTAGTTAGCTCTGCTTTGCTTGCATGCAGTAGTTAGCTCTGCTGTGTTAGCATACAGTAGTTAGCTCTGCTTTTCTTGCATGCAGTAGTTAGCTCGGCTGTGTTAGCATACAGTAGTTAGCTCTGCTTTGCTTGCATGCAGTAGTTAGTTCTGCTATGTTAGTTTACCATAGTTAGCTCTCTGTGTTAGCATACAGTAGTTACCTCTGTTGTGTTAGCATACAATAGCTGTGCTGTGTTAGCATACAGTAGTTAGCTCTGCTGTGTTATCATACAATAGCTGTGCTGTGTTAGCATACAGTAGTTAGCCCTAATGTGTTAGCTTATAGTAGTTAGCCTTGCTATGTTAGCTTACAGTGGTTAGCTTTGCTATGTTAGCTTATAGTAGTTAGCTTTGCTATGTTAGCTTACAGTGGTTAGCTCTGCACTGTTAGCTTACAGTGGTTAGCTCTGCACTGTTAGCTTACAGTGGTTAGCTCTGCTCTGTTAGCTTACAGTGGTTAGCTTTGCTATGTTAGCTTATAGTAGTTAGCTTTGCTATGTTAGCTTACAGTGGTTAGCTCTGCACTGTTAGCTTACAGTGGTTAGCTTTGCTTAGCTTAGTAGTTCTATGCTTTGTCTTTAGGACCAGTCTTCAGGGCAGGAACACCAAAGTGGCGGTGGTTTTAATTCAAAAGAAGACTCCTCTCCCTCCAGGTAATTATTCTCTTCAGTGAAAAACTGAGTAATTTAAATTATTCACACCCCTAGAACTCTTTCTCATTTGGTCCCAGTCCAATTTGAACCTTCAGTGCTTTACTTAGGACCACACCCGTGGAAGGATTTAGAGCTTTGAACTGTTAACTGTGTTCAGTTGTTGATCTTCCCTTCATGTGTCCTCAGGGGAGGATCTGGTGGCATCAGAGCGAGCTTCAGCTCTTTGTAACTCCTGTGATCTGTCCGGCAAGAGCCTGTTTGTTCTGCCTCACACTGACCACCTGGTCGGCTACATCATCAGGTATGCATATTAGAACGCGGAGGGGTCTGTCCAGGGGGAATGCGAGCTATCATGGTGTGTTTCTGATGTCCCTTAAAGGCTGGAGAACGCATTCTATGAACACGCTCAGACGTACTACTACACAGAGATCCGACGGGTCAAATCCCATAAAGAGTTCCTCAACAAGACAACTCACCAGGTAGGAAGGCCCACCCACCATCTTTCTAAAATATTCAACCTCCCTCAGCTTAGCTCCACTCTGTAACGTTTCTAAAACATCACAGCTCCTATGGGATGAACGGGGCCTCAAAGGATTCTGGGAAAATATGGCATTTTATTTCTAATCAGTGTCGATAAGGATGGAGAAAGAAAACAGGCAGGGAAGAAAGTTTGTTTACAAACTTTCTTCCTGTCTTGGTTGCCGGGATGCTTTATCCTTCCTTCCTTCCTTCCTTCCTTCCTTCCTTCCTTCCTTCCTTCCTTCCTTCCTTCCTTCCTTCCTTCCTTCCTTCCTTCCTTCCTTCCTTCCTTCCTTCCTTCCTTCCTTCCTTCCTCCCTCCCTCCCTATAGTGCTCCCTCCCTTCAATCCTTCCTTCCTTCCCTATAGTGCTCCCTCCCTTCAATCCTTCCTTCCTTCCCTATAGTCCTCCCTCCCTGAGAAGGTGATTCCTTCCATGGTCCGGCCGGGGTAAACCGTCCCAGATTTGTTCCTGGTGCCTGAAGTGGTTCTGGGGGTGTCTCAGGCCCCTGGATCTGTAAAGTCTGGCGTGTTTAATGGTTCTCACCCCCAGTATTGTTCTCCTTTCTGTGTTTCCTACTGCTGTTGCTGAGGGCAGCTGCTGTTTGTCCGACACCAGTTTAAAATGGCGTTCCTCAGTGAGCTGAAGCAGGACACCCAGAACGCTCTCAAGTAAGTTTTATTCCTGATGCTGTTAAAAATGCTAAACTTTCTTGCTGTAGGGCTAAACCAAGCCCCGCCCAATTACAGTTGGCCCTGGTTGTGTAGGGCCCTGGCCCAAACCGGCCACTAAACACCAACCCAAGGTCCATGGAGGTTCTGCCACATTAAGGGCCAAACCAGTAGACCCTTCAGCCCTTAAATACTGGCTGTGTCCAAATGTTCGCCCTGATCCCTATATTGGGTCCTATATAGTGGTTATGCCAGTTTAACTGACTGTCCAAACGTCTAGTGGATGAAAAAGTAGCGGTCTCCAAATTTCCCACAATGCACCTTGAAAGATAGTGATCACTGTCACTACCCTATCCGTCCCATCAGCTCATCATCAACCAGAAATCAATCTGGATCACACTTCATTTTATTTTGTAAAAAAGACCTAAATTACTTTTTTCTCCCCTTAATACTAGTGAGCGTACTAAACTATAATGTGTTAAACGTTAATGATGTATTTCCTGAGAAAATAAATACATTAAAATCCTTTCTGTTTTATCCCTCTGTTCCCGATCTGTACGTGAAATAGGATGCTATGCTACTTCCTGGAGCTAACTTTATCAGCTTTGGATCTAAACATTAATCTAGTCTTTGTTTTCCTTTCGTTTTAACATTATGGTATATAGTTTATAGTTTTCATCATATTTAGCAGGAGTTCTGAGCATGTCCCATGATGACGTCAGACAAGCAGTTAAACAGAAAATATAAAAAAACATCAAATTGTCTCATAAAAGTCAGTAAATATTTTTTATGGCTTTGTATTGGCATTCTTTTGTGAGTTAAGGATAAAAATAAGTATTTCTAGTACCATGATTACATGATTTATTAAAACCTGGTTGTATATCTGGTTGAGTTGATGTTATGGATCGTTCTTCCAGGATGGATCAGGTAAAGACAATTATGCTTTGCACGGAGTGCTCTCCTCGCAAAGCATTATTTGCATATGTGCAAGCAGATATCCATCCAGTTCATCATAAATAATGAAATTATTGTACGAAAGTATTAAAATCTGGACTCGGGGTGAACGGGAGCACGCAGAATAAATCTGGATCAACTGGAACAGAAGCGTACTGATGACATAACCATATTCAAAGCTAGTCTGGAGCTGCATTTCACCTGTTATTAATAGTCTCTAGATAATGATAAAGTATGACTTTTTTCATTTAGTGGGGGAATAATAATGAACACAGTCAGATAAACACAAATCAAACGAACATTTTGCCAAATAAAACAATCAAACCTCCATCATAACCAGAGGTCCTTCACACACGGCTATGCAGAGAGAGGACTGCTGCAGAAGGGCTAACGTTAGCCCTGCCTGCAACAGATGGGCTAACATTAGCCCTGCCTGTTGCGGACGGGCTAACGTTAGGGCTGACTGCTGCGGACAGGCTAACATTAGCCCTGCCTTCCACAGATGGGCTAACATTAGCACTGACTGTTGCGGACGGGCTAACGTTAGCCCTGGCTGCTGCAGACGGGTTAAAGGTTAGCCCTGGAAACACTGGCATTTCAATGTTGGTTTGGGAAAAATAAAAAGACGCCATTGATCCCTGAGGGGAAGATGCTCTTTGAAATGTTTGATTTGAATGCAGAAATGTATTTTTAAGAGAAGGGCAAAGCTTTGATTTCATGTCCAGCTGCAACACAGAGCTACAGCCACACACAAAGAGGCTGGTTGCCATACCAACGACTGCTTTTTATTTCCGTAGGAGGGCAGAGGGTGTCCCATTCCAGTTTAGACCCCCACCTTCTATCCAGGTGGCGTCCACACTGAGGGGGGCCTCAGTGGTAGTTAGGGGGTGGTGGACGGGGGATGGAGTGGGTTTGGTTCCATGTGTGATGTGAAATGATCCTTCCTGCTTCCTGTGGGGCTGCTGATCGGATCTGAGCCCCTGATGTTTCCTAGAACAGACCATAAAGTGACGGTTAAGGCTAAGGACTGTAGCTAGCTCTGATCTTCTCCTCTGTGGCTGCAGGTACTACAGAGCTGCGTACAGTCTGGTGCATGAGCTCAGAGCCCATGAGACCAACATGCTGGAGATCAAAACCATGGCAGGATTCATCAACTATAAGGTTAGTCTCTGCTCCTCTGGGTCTTGGGGAGCTGGAAGAGGCTTACTAAACCATTGCTCCCAGGTCACCTGCTCAGAGGTCAGCATGAAGCTGCAGACCTTTACTCCTGCCTGCTCTGACCCAGTGGTCCGCCTCGCGGTCAGCGTCTGCCCAGCCCCTGGTCTCACCTCTCTCTCTGTGTCTCTGCAGATCTGCCGTCTGTGTTTCCAGCACAACACGCCTCTGGACGCTATAGCTCAGTTCAGGAAGCACATCGACCTGTGTAAGAAGAAGATCGGCAGTGCTGAGCTGGCCTTTGAGCACTCGGCGTGGATGTCTAAACAGTGAGAAACACGCTGCACTTGAACACACCATGAGGCCTCAGTAATCTGAATACTTACCTGTTCACCTTTTTAGTATCAGTCCCCTTTGATGAGTAATGACAGAGCAGAGCGTCTGCCTCAGAACATCTGATGCTCTGTTGACCTCCTGTCAGAGCGTGTGACTCTTTGTGATGTCAGTAATGAGGTTAGAAGGCGGTGTGTGAGGGCGAACTGTTATCACAGTCTAAGGTATCATCAGAGCTGGAGGCGAGCGCGGCTGGGTGTCTGGTTCTCAGGTCGGGTTTCTGCTTCCTAACAGGTTCCAGTCTTTCGGCGAGCTGTTCGATGAGGCGATAAAGTTGGGTCTGACCGCCATCCAGACCCAGAACCCAGGTTTCTATTACCAGCAGGCCGCCTGCTACAGCCAGGACCGGAAGCAGATGGCCCAGCAGCTCTGCCAGGTAAGACCCTGTGCGAAAAATCCACTCTGCACGTTATTAATTGCTGTTTGATCGTTCTAAGCTCATCTGAGGAACTGTTTGGATCCTTTGTGTCCAGGCTGGAACCACCTACCCTTCCCCTGACCCTCTGGACACCCAGAGTGGAGGACTGGACTTCTACGGCCAGAGGCCCTGGAGACAAGGACACCAGAGTATGTTCTTCCCCTGAGGAACTGGAGCTGGATCAGCGACAGATTCTGTGATCTTGCCCACCTAGAACTTTCATCCTCTGATCCACTGTGTTCTGGATTGACTTTGACAGCAATGCATGGAATACGTTTAGATTTATCTTTTATTTCTCTGTATCTAGCTTTAAAGTTGTAGAAATTTGAATTGGTTTCTTAATGGAGTTTTAAACTGTTGTTGGTCTAGTCTATCATCTGTCTTCACTAGGGGTGTCCCAATACAACCTTTTCATTTCCGATAACACTACTGCAGCTTTAAGATTTGATCGATAGCAATAGGATATCAGCACAGATCATACATACTTTTCTTACTTATTTTGTACTGTTGAATGTTAGAAAAGCCTTTATCAAGTGATTTTAATAAAAGAGAACAATCGTCAACAACAATTTTTTGGGCTAAAATCAGACCGATATCCAATATTAATATTGGATTGGGACATTCTTGATCTCCAAAAGGCCACAGATAAGATCATTCTCAGTTTCTAAAAGAGTGACAATTTATTAGTCTGCCACAAAGAGCCTATACTACTGTAGAAAGCCAGCGAAGCAACCACCTGTTTGTGGTCCTCACTCGGTAACAGCGGTATTCCAAAGAAGTTATATAACAGACTAAGATGCTAGCAGCGCTCAGATTAAAGATGGTTGTTGTTGTTTACAGGTATTGATCCAACTGATCCAGAGAAGGAGAAGATGGGGATTCTGGCTCTGCAGATTAAAGAGAGAGACGTCCCCCACTCGGTAAGAAAATACCGGCTGAATGTTTTTATTTTCCAGGTGGGTTTAGGAAGTTTCTGCTTTCTTTCCACTGTAGAGGTCACTATCATGGTTAAAGAACTTAACCAAGTCATCATACAGGTGCTGGTCATAAAATTAGAATATCATGAAAAAGTAGATTGATTTCAGTAATTCCATTTAAAAAGTGAAACTTGTATATTATATTCATACATTACATACAAACTCATATATTTCAGATGTTTATTTTGTTTAATTTTGATGATTACAAATGACAACAAATGAAAATCTCAAATTCATCATATCAGAAAATTAGAATATTGTGAAAAGGTTCAAAATTGATGGCCCCTGGTGCCACACTCTAATCAGCTAATTAACTCAAACCACCTGCAAAAGCCTTTAAATGGTCTTTCAGTCTAGTTCTATAGGCTACACAATCATGGGGAAGACTGCTGACTTGACAGTTGTCCAAAAGACGACCATCGACACCTTGCACAAGGAGGGCAAGACACAAAAGGTCATCGCTAAAGAGGCTGGCTGTTCACAGAGCTCAGTGTCCAAGCACATTAATAGAGAGGCGAAGGGAAGGAAAAGATGTGGTCGAAAAAAGTGTACAAGCAAGAGAGATAACCGCACCCTGGAGAGGATTGTGAAACAAAACCCCTTCAAAAATGTGGGGGAGATTCACAAAGAGTGGACTGCAGCTGGAGTGAGTGCTTCAAGAACCACCACACACAGACGTATGAAAGACATGGGTTTCTGCTGTCGCATTCCTTGTGTCAAGCCACTCTTGAACCACAGACAGCGTCAGAAGCGTCTTGCCTGGGCTAAAGAGAAACAGGACTGGACTGCTGGTGAGTGGTCCAAAGTCATGTTCTCTGATGAAAGTAAATTTTGCATTTCCTTTGGAAATCAAGGTCCCAGAGTCTGGAGGAAAAGAAGAGAGGCACTTCATCCACGTTGCTTGAAGTCCAGTGTAAAGTTTCCACAGTCAGTGATGGTTTGGGGTGCCATGTCATCTGCTGGTGTTGGTCCATTGTGTTTTCTGAGGTCCAGGGTCAACGCAGCCACATACCAGGAAGTTTTAGAGCACTTCATGCTTCCTGCAGCTGACCAACTTTTTGGAGATGCAGATTTCATTTTCCAACAGGACTTGGCACCTGCACACAGTGCCAAAGCTACCAGTACCTGGTTGAAGGACCATGGTATCCCTGTTCTTAATTGGCCAGCAAACTCTCCTGACCTTAACCCCATAGAAAATCTATGGGGTATTGTGAAGAAGAAGATGCAATACACCAGACCCAACAATTCAGAAGAGCTAAAAGCCACTATTAGAGCAACCTGGGCTATCATAACACCTGAGCAGTGCCACAGACTGATCGACCCCATGCCACGCCGCATTGCTGCAGTAATACAGGCCAAAGGAGGCCCAACTAAATACTGAGTGCTGTACATGCTCATACTTTTCATGTTCATACTTTTCAGTTGGCCAACATTTCTATAAATCCTTTGTTTTTATTGGTCTTCAGTAATATTCTAATTTTCTGATATGATGAATTTGAGATTTTCATTTGTTGTCATTTGTAATCATCAAAATTAAACAAAATAAACATCTGAAATATATGAGTTTGTATGTAATGTATGAATATAATATACAAGTTTCACTTTTTAAATGGAATTACTGAAATCAATCAACTTTTTCATGATATTCTAATTTTATGACCAGCACCTGTATAAGTTTTTAGGGACACCTACAGTACATTTTAGCTAATAAGTTGTGGGGCAAAAAAACTCCAGAGAGGTTCAACTTTCCCTTAAAGAGTGTGAAACTGCTGCAGTAGCTTCCCTTTGGTAAATAGCGCCACCTAGCTTTGTGACACGTTAAGCTACTTTAGCTCCCGTCTGGTGAATAACGCCACCTAGCCTCTGACTCGTTAAGCTACTTTAGCTCCCGTCTGGTGAATAACGCCACCTAGCCTCTGACTCGTTAGGCTACTTTAGCTCTTGTCTGGTGAATAGCGCCACCTAGCCTCTGACTCGTTAAGCTACTTTAGCTCCTGTCTGGTGAATAACGCCACCTAGCCTCTGACTCATTAGGCTACTTTAGCTCTTGTCTGGTGAATAACGCCACCTAGCCTCTGACTCATTAGGCTACTTTAGCTCCTGTCTGGTGAATAACGCCACCTAGCCTCTGACTCATTAGGCTACTTTAGCTCCTGTCTGGTGAATAGCGCCACCTAGCCTCTGACTCATTAGGCTACTTTAGCTCCTGTCTGGTGAATAGCGCCACCTAGCCTCTGACTCATTAGGCTACTTTAGCTCCTGTCTGGTGAATAGCGCCACCTAGCCTCTGACTCATTAGGCTACTTTAGCTCCCGTCTGGTGAATAACCCCACCTAGCCTCTGACTCGTTAGGCTACTTTAGCTCCTGTCTGGTGAATAACGCCACCTAGCCTCTGACTCATTAGGCTACTTTAGCTCCTGTCTGGTGAATAACGCCACCTAGCCTCTGACTCGTTAGGCTACTTTAGCTCCCGTCTGGTGAGTAACGCCACCTAGCCTCTGACTCATTAGGCTACTTTAGCTCCCGTCTGGTGAATAACGCCACCTAGCCTCTGACTCATTAGGCTACTTTAGCTCCCGTCTGGTGAATAACGCCACCTAGCCTCTGACTCATTAGGCTACTTTAGCTCCTGTCTGGTGAATAACGCCACCTAGCCTCTGACTCATTAGGCTACTTTAGCTCCTGTCTGGTGAATAACGCCACCTAGCCTCTGACTCGTTAGGCTACTTTAGCTCCTGTCTGGTGAATAACGCCACCTAGCCTCTGACTCGTTAGGCTACTTTAGCTCCCGTCTGGTGAATAACGCCACCTAGCCTCTGACTCGTTAGGCTACTTTAGCTCCCGTCTGGTGAATAACGCCACCTAGCCTCTGACTCATTAGGCTACTTTAGCTCCCGTCTGGTGAATAACGCCACCTAGCCTCTGACTCGTTAGGCTACTTTAGCTCCTGTCTGGTGAATAACGCCACCTAGCCTCTGACTCGTTAGGCTACTTTAGCTCCTGTCTGGTGAATAACGCCACCTAGCCTCTGACTCATTAGGCTACTTTAGCTCCTGTCTGGTGAATAACGCCACCTAGCCTCTGACTCGTTAGGCTACTTTAGCTCCCGTCTGGTGAATAACGCCACCTAGCCTCTGACTCATTAGGCTACTTTAGCTCCTGTCTGGTGAATAGCGCCACCTAGCCTCTGACTCATTAGGCTACTTTAGCTCCTGTCTGGTGAATAACGCCACCTAGCCTCTGAATCGTTAGGCTACTTTAGCTCCCGTCTGGTGAATAACGCCACCTAGCCTCTGACTCATTAGGCTACTTTAGCTCCTGTCTGGTGAATAACGCCACCTAGCCTCTGACTCGTTAGGCTACTTTAGCTCCCGTCTGGTGAATAGCGCCACCTAGCCTCTGACTCATTAGGCTACTTTAGCTCCTGTCTGGTGAATAACGCCACCTAGCCTCTGACTCATTAGGCTACTTTAGCTCCTGTCTGGTGAATAGCGCCACCTAGCCTCTGACTCGTTAAGCTACTTTAGCTCCCGTCTGGTGAATAACGCCACCTAGCCTCTGACTCATTAGGCTACTTTAGCTCCCGTCTGGTGAATAACGCCACCTAGCCTCTGACTCGTTAGGCTACTTTAGTTCCTGTCTGGTGAATAGCGCCACCTAGCCTCTGACTCATTAGGCTACTTTAGCTCCTGTCTGGTGAATAGCGCCACCTAGCCTCTGACTCGTTAGGCTACTTTAGCTCCTGTCTGGTGAATAGCGCCACCTAGCCTCTGACTCATTAGGCTACTTTAGCTCCTGTCTGGTGAATAGCGCCACCTAGCCTCTGACTCATTAGGCTACTTTAGCTCCCGTCTGGTGAATAACCCCACCTAGCCTCTGACTCGTTAGGCTACTTTAGCTCCTGTCTGGTGAATAACGCCACCTAGCCTCTGACTCGTTAGGCTACTTTAGCTCCTGTCTGGTGAATAACGCCACCTAGCCTCTGACTCGTTAGGCTACTTTAGCTCCCGTCTGGTGAGTAACGCCACCTAGCCTCTGACTCATTAGGCTACTTTAGCTCCCGTCTGGTGAATAACGCCACCTAGCCTCTGACTCATTAGGCTACTTTAGCTCCCGTCTGGTGAATAACGCCACCTAGCCTCTGACCCATTAGGCTACTTTAGCTCCTGTCTGGTGAATAACGCCACCTAGCCTCTGACTCATTAGGCTACTTTAGCTCCTGTCTGGTGAATAACGCCACCTAGCCTCTGACTCATTAGGCTACTTTAGCTCCTGTCTGGTGAATAACGCCACCTAGCCTCTGACTCGTTAGGCTACTTTAGCTCCCGTCTGGTGAATAACGCCACCTAGCCTCTGACTCGTTAGGCTACTTTAGCTCCCGTCTGGTGAATAACGCCACCTAGCCTCTGACTCATTAGGCTACTTTAGCTCCCGTCTGGTGAATAACGCCACCTAGCCTCTGACTCATTAGGCTACTTTAGCTCCTGTCTGGTGAATAACGCCACCTAGCCTCTGACTCGTTAGGCTACTTTAGCTCCTGTCTGGTGAATAACGCCACCTAGCCTCTGACTCATTAGGCTACTTTAGCTCCTGTCTGGTGAATAACGCCACCTAGCCTCTGACTCGTTAGGCTACTTTAGCTCCCGTCTGGTGAATAACGCCACCTAGCCTCTGACTCATTAGGCTACTTTAGCTCCTGTCTGGTGAATAGCGCCACCTAGCCTCTGACTCGTTAGGCTACTTTAGCTCCCGTCTGGTGAATAACGCCACCTAGCCTCTGACTCATTAGGCTACTTTAGCTCCTGTCTGGTGAATAGCGCCACCTAGCCTCTGACTCATTAGGCTACTTTAGCTCCTGTCTGGTGAATAACGCCACCTAGCCTCTGAATCGTTAGGCTACTTTAGCTCCCGTCTGGTGAATAACGCCACCTAGCCTCTGACTCATTAGGCTACTTTAGCTCCTGTCTGGTGAATAACGCCACCTAGCCTCTGACTCGTTAGGCTACTTTAGCTCCCGTCTGGTGAATAGCGCCACCTAGCCTCTGACTCATTAGGCTACTTTAGCTCCTGTCTGGTGAATAACGCCACCTAGCCTCTGACTCATTAGGCTACTTTAGCTCCTGTCTGGTGAATAGCGCCACCTAGCCTCTGACTCGTTAAGCTACTTTAGCTCCCGTCTGGTGAATAACGCCACCTAGCCTCTGACTCATTAGGCTACTTTAGCTCCCGTCTGGTGAATAACGCCACCTAGCCTCTGACTCGTTAGGCTACTTTAGTTCCTGTCTGGTGAATAGCGCCACCTAGCCTCTGACTCATTAGGCTACTTTAGCTCCTGTCTGGTGAATAGCGCCACCTAGCCTCTGACTCGTTAGGCTACTTTAGCTCCTGTCTGGTGAATAACGCCACCTAGCCTCTGACTCATTAGGCTACTTTAGCTCCTGTCTGGTGAATAGCGCCACCTAGCCTCTGACTCATTAGGCTACTTTAGCTCCCGTCTGGTGAATAACGCCACCTAGCCTCTGACTCGTTAAGCTACTTTAGCTCCCGTCTGGTGAATAACGCCACCTAGCCTCTGACTCGTTAGGCTACTTTAGCTCTTGTCTGGTGAATAGCGCCACCTAGCCTCTGACTCGTTAAGCTACTTTAGCTCCTGTCTGGTGAATAACGCCACCTAGCCTCTGACTCATTAGGCTACTTTAGCTCTTGTCTGGTGAATAACGCCACCTAGCCTCTGACTCATTAGGCTACTTTAGCTCCTGTCTGGTGAATAACGCCACCTAGCCTCTGACTCATTAGGCTACTTTAGCTCCTGTCTGGTGAATAGCGCCACCTAGCCTCTGACTCATTAGGCTACTTTAGCTCCTGTCTGGTGAATAGCGCCACCTAGCCTCTGACTCATTAGGCTACTTTAGCTCCTGTCTGGTGAATAGCGCCACCTAGCCTCTGACTCATTAGGCTACTTTAGCTCCCGTCTGGTGAATAACCCCACCTAGCCTCTGACTCGTTAGGCTACTTTAGCTCCTGTCTGGTGAATAACGCCACCTAGCCTCTGACTCATTAGGCTACTTTAGCTCCTGTCTGGTGAATAACGCCACCTAGCCTCTGACTCGTTAGGCTACTTTAGCTCCCGTCTGGTGAGTAACGCCACCTAGCCTCTGACTCATTAGGCTACTTTAGCTCCCGTCTGGTGAATAACGCCACCTAGCCTCTGACTCATTAGGCTACTTTAGCTCCCGTCTGGTGAATAACGCCACCTAGCCTCTGACTCATTAGGCTACTTTAGCTCCTGTCTGGTGAATAACGCCACCTAGCCTCTGACTCATTAGGCTACTTTAGCTCCTGTCTGGTGAATAACGCCACCTAGCCTCTGACTCATTAGGCTACTTTAGCTCCTGTCTGGTGAATAACGCCACCTAGCCTCTGACTCGTTAGGCTACTTTAGCTCCCGTCTGGTGAATAACGCCACCTAGCCTCTGACTCGTTAGGCTACTTTAGCTCCCGTCTGGTGAATAACGCCACCTAGCCTCTGACTCATTAGGCTACTTTAGCTCCCGTCTGGTGAATAACGCCACCTAGCCTCTGACTCATTAGGCTACTTTAGCTCCTGTCTGGTGAATAACGCCACCTAGCCTGACTCGTTAGGCTACTTTAGCTCCTGTCTGGTGAATAACGCCACCTAGCCTCTGACTCATTAGGCTACTTTAGCTCCTGTCTGGTGAATAACGCCACCTAGCCTCTGACTCGTTAGGCTACTTTAGCTCCCGTCTGGTGAATAACGCCACCTAGCCTCTGACTCATTAGGCTACTTTAGCTCCTGTCTGGTGAATAGCGCCACCTAGCCTCTGACTCGTTAGGCTACTTTAGCTCCCGTCTGGTGAATAACGCCACCTAGCCTCTGACTCATTAGGCTACTTTAGCTCCCGTCTGGTGAATAACGCCACCTAGCCTCTGACTCATTAGGCTACTTTAGCTCCTGTCTGGTGAATAACGCCACCTAGCCTGACTCGTTAGGCTACTTTAGCTCCTGTCTGGTGAATAACGCCACCTAGCCTCTGACTCATTAGGCTACTTTAGCTCCTGTCTGGTGAATAACGCCACCTAGCCTCTGACTCGTTAGGCTACTTTAGCTCCCGTCTGGTGAATAACGCCACCTAGCCTCTGACTCATTAGGCTACTTTAGCTCCTGTCTGGTGAATAGCGCCACCTAGCCTCTGACTCGTTAGGCTACTTTAGCTCCCGTCTGGTGAATAACGCCACCTAGCCTCTGACTCATTAGGCTACTTTAGCTCCTGTCTGGTGAATAGCGCCACCTAGCCTCTGACTCATTAGGCTACTTTAGCTCCTGTCTGGTGAATATCGCCACCTAGCCTCTGACTCGTTAGGCTACTTTAGCTCCCGTCTGGTGAATAACGCCACCTAGCCTCTGACTCATTAGGCCACTTTAGCTCCTGTCTGGTGAATAACGCCACCTAGCCTCTGACTCGTTAGGCTACTTTAGCTCCCGTCTGGTGAATAGCGCCACCTAGCCTCTGACTCATTAGGCTACTTTAGCTCCTGTCTGGTGAATAACGCCACCTAGCCTCTGACTCATTAGGCTACTTTAGCTCCTGTCTGGTGAATAGCGCCACCTAGCCTCTGACTCGTTAAGCTACTTTAGCTCCCGTCTGGTGAATAACGCCACCTAGCCTCTGACTCATTAGGCTACTTTAGCTCCCGTCTGGTGAATAACGCCACCTAGCCTCTGACTCGTTAGGCTACTTTAGTTCCTGTCTGGTGAATAGCGCCACCTAGCCTCTGACTCATTAGGCTACTTTAGCTCCTGTCTGGTGAATAACGCCACCTAGCCTCTGACTCATTAGGCTACTTTAGCTCCCGTCTGGTGAATAACGCCACCTAGCCTCTGACTCGTTAGGCTACTTTAGTTCCTGTCTGGTGAATAGCGCCACCTAGCCTCTGACTCATTAGGCTACTTTAGCTCCCGTCTGGTGAATAACGCCACCTAGCCTCTGACTCGTTAGGCTACTTTAGTTCCTGTCTGGTGAATAGCGCCACCTAGCCATCTCTCTCTTAATCTCCACAGGAGTTGATCATTGCTCTTCTCAGCAATGCTGTTGCCCAGTTTAAGAAGTACAAGTGTCCTCGGATGAAGAGTCACCTGAGTGAGTGCCACTCTCCCTTCAGACCACCTTGTTTCCTTCCTAACAGAAGTCTGTGTGATTTGGCAGCTGATGTAGGATCTTCCTGCTTAGCTCTAAGCCTTTCTTTGCTATGTTGTCCTTTGCAGTGGTGCAGATGGGAGAGGAATACTACCATGCTAAAGACTACACCAAGGCCCTGAAGTAAGCCTCCAGCTTTATTTATTCCTCTGTGTTTGGTTGGTCTGTCTGCAGGAGGTTCTTCATCATCTGTGTTTGGGTCTCCTCAGGTTGCTGGACTATGTGATGTGTGACTATCGCACAGAGCGATGGTGGCCTCTGCTGACGGCCATACTGACCACGGCGCTGCGCTGTGCTTATCTGATGGCCAGTGTGAAGGACTACATCATCTACTGTATGGAGCTGCTGGGCAGAGGTACCAGAGGCAGATTGCTGTTAGGACTGACACTGGACAGCCTGATCAAAAACCATCAGTGGACCTAAGTTTGCCTGCTTACGTTTTGTCCTTCAGCTTCTACCCTGAAGGAGGAGCAGAAGTCAAGGATAGAGAAGAACCTTTTTAAGGTGCTAATGGTAAGTAGCAGGAGTGTTTAACCCCAAACTTAGCCGTACATTTAACCCCACTGTGTTGTCTTAGTTGTTGCCCTTGCTGCCCTGGCAGCAGTCTGAAGCCATGGGGCTCTAACCAAACATGTCCAACCACATCTCCTCCTGTTTTCAGAACAAGGTTCCAGAGGCTGAGGCAGAGTGTGATCCGTCTTCTGTCAGCACCGCCAGGTCGCTTTGGAGCGACCGCATGGCTTTGTCAGGATCCAATGAACTGACCGTGGAAATGCAGGACTACATCCCATTCAGTGAGTGAACACTCCTGGATTAGTTCGAGCCACTGCTGGACTGCAGCCGTCTGCAGAAGGCAGAGATTCAGAGGCAGCTTTAAATTTCCTCACTTGATGACAGTAGCAATGGTGGCCCTCTGTCCGGCTGCCCTTCCTCTCATCCTTCCTGCCTTACTCTCTACATACACCACTCTCTACATTTAAAGCCAGACCACAGCCGATTGATCTCACCTCAGTTCCTCAGAAACTAGTATTTATCATTCTAAAAGCTTCACTAAAGGTAAAACAGCCCAAATATATCAGCCGGTCGGTTATTCTTCATATTCAGGAGCCAGAGTGTTTCAGTGTTTATCTGATGTTTCCAGAGGTTTGATGAAGGATTTCAGGTTTACCAAAGATGTCGGGGCTCCTTGATCAGAGTTTCCTGTTTAAATGTTTCTTCTGTGTCTGTAGTTCAGTGCAAAGCGCGGTTCCAGTCTCCTAGCTTCCACGTGGACCAGCCCATCCAGCTGCAGGTGTTCCTCAGGGCTGACTGTCCGCACCCTGTGTCCTTCACTAAGCTCAGCGTCAGCCTCAGCAACCAGGTACCAGGACCGCTGCTGCTTGTGGGTGGTGGGGGTTTAGAAGCGCCTTCGTCCCTCTGACGGGGGGGTCATGCTAGCAGTGTCCTTCAGGCTGGCAGTCAGACCGGTGTGGTGGGGGTTCTTCCTGGTCCTGGACCAGCTTCTGACTGGGGGCCACCTGTGGGTCTCTCTTCAGGAATACAACCAGTGGTGTGTGGTGGAACCATCGGGTCCAGAGACCAGGACGCTGTCACCATGGAAACCTGAAGGCTACAGCTTCAGCTTTGTGGCCAGAACTGAAGACGTGGGGCGGAAGGTGGAGGTAAGAGGAGGGGGGGTCACTGCGTCAGATGGGGGGGTCTGTCACTGAGCCTGTCTCTGTGCAGATTACCGGTGTGGAGGTGATGCTGGGCAGTGACGGCGGCCGCTGCGTGTTCCTGAGCTGGAGAGGTGCTGGTGGAGATGCCGCCTCCACTCAGGAAGCCCTGCAGGCCAGCAGGTCGTCACGGCGATGGGGGCGGGGCGCCGAGACCCGTCAGGAGCCGGACTGGGACAGCGTGACGCTGCAGCACAGCACCATGTAAGGCCGCCCCTCCCCAGTGGTCTCCAGCCCGCGGGCCGACTGCAGTAACCCTTGTTGTTCCTCAGGATCATCTCCAGGGTCCCGAAGATCAGCGTCCAGCTGAGCCACCAGCCTCCTGCTCTGTCCAACGAGATGTACCGCATCGGCCTGACCGTCCAATCACAGGAGGACGCTGTAGCCAGGGATGTTAGGCTCACCGCCGGTCTGAAGCCAGGTATGCCATGAACCACCAGGTGGTTGCGAACAGAACCAGACCTGCTGGTTCTCTGGTTCTCCACGTATGAACATCTCTGCATGTGTTTCCAGGTCAGGAGGCCGGTCTGGGTCAGAACACCCATGTGACGCTGGACGGGTCGGCCGTGTGTGACGACAGCGCCCCGGCTCTGCTCACCGAGGTTCCTCTGGGCGATCTGAAACCAGGAGAACAGGTACGCTCCGCCTGCTTCTGCAGCCCCTCCCCCGAGGAGTTCTGGTGACGCTGAGTTCTGTTGGGTTCCAGCTGCAGACGTGCGTGTTTGTGAGGTGCGTGTCGACCGGGCCGCGGGTCTTCCTGTTCCACGTGGCCTACAGCATCGACACGGCTGTGGAAGGACGGCGCATCGTGTGCAGATGTCACAAGGTAGGGAGCTCTCTGGGTTCATCTCTAGAGCTCAGAACCAGGAAGTTTGGGTCGATCACTCTGTGAGGCTGTTAGGGGTAACGGCTCTGCTGCATTTCCTCTGTTAGTAGTCTGCAGATTCTTTATGGTGTTCTGGTCTGATCCGTTTCATTGGACCAGCTTCAGTGCGGGCTGTTACCAAGTCCTGCTGCTGGACAATCTTCTGTTTTCTGCCTCACTTTTTCCTTCTATCCAACTTTCCCTTAATGTGGCTCTGCCTCACGTAGGACCACCCCTCCTGGTGGACGGTGTCAGTCACTGCCACCTTACAATCCTACAGTTGGACATGCATCTGGGTTTGGACCAGAACCTGGACAGGACCAAACATTTCTTGTTTTTTATGTGGGGCTTTCACATCTGCGAGCCTGAATCATCCTAGACGGCTTCATTTGTCCTCACTGAGACCTATGTGAGTAGATCTGCTGTCACCATCCTAGCTCTCCCTGTCCTCCCCAGGATGAGACAGTTGCTGTAGAGACCGTGGTCCCGTTTGACGTCTCAGTGAAGTTCGTTTCCACCAAGGTGATCCGCAGTTCCTGCATCATGTTATAGCTAGGCGGCAGCAACTGCAGACGGAGCGTTTCTCATGGTCTGTGTGTCCCCAGTTCGAACTGCTGGAGCAGGTGGCGGTGGATGTCCCCTTCCTGCTGATGACCGACGTCCTCTCGTCTTCTCCATGGCCTCTGCTGCTAGGCTCCTCCCAGCTGCAGCTGCTGACGGTGACCAGCAACACTCCTCAGCTGCAGTCGCAGCTTCAGCAAGGTAGCAGAGCGCTCCTCTGGCTGAGCCCAATTGGACCGGTGCCAGATTTAATCATATGTCTCCCTGTCCATCTGTCTGTCTCTCCTTCTCTTCAGTGGTTCTGCAGACGGGTGAAGGAGCCAGTGAGTGTTTCTGTCTCCGAGTTCCACCGGGCGCCAGCAGCAACAGCACCATGGCAACAGGACAGTACATCCTCTCATGGAGGAGGTAGGTGAACAGCAGCAGACACACCCCTAAGTCTGAGCAGTCTGACCAGTAGAACTGTGTCAAACAGGAAGTGTTGTGGTTCCGACGGCCCCCTGATCCAGACCACCGTCCCTCTGCCTCATGTCGTCCTGGAGTCTGTCCCGCTCTACATCTACGCCGGTCAGTAGGTGTTGAGATCTTCTGTTTTCCTCCTCACTGAGGGCTCTAGCTCTGATCCGATGTGTTTGTGTGACCCGTGTGCAGATCTTCCTTCCTTTGGACGGGTCAGAGAGTCTCTTCCGGTCTGGTACCACATAGAGAACAGGACGGCCCAGCTGCAGGAGGTGGAGATCGCTGTGGATCCATCAGACGCATTCATGTTCTCTGGACTCAAACAGGTGATCAGAGGAAACAACTGAATGGACCAGAACCAGACCAGGACACCTGCAGACTGACTGGGGACTAGAAGTAGTATCATGACTGTCTTGCTGTGACCCAACCGTGTCTCTGTAGAACCGTCTAAGCGGGTCTTTGTAGAACCTTCTAACTCGGACTCTGTAAAATTTTCAAACAAGGTCTCTGTAGAACCTTCATCCGGTTCTCTTTGGAACCTTCTAACCAGGTTTCCTTAGAACCTGCTAACCAGGTCTCTGTATAACCTTCTAACCAGGTTTCCTTAGAACCAGTTAACTGGATCTCTGTTGAATCTTCTAACCGAGTCTCTGTTGAACCGTCTAACCCGGGACTCTGTTGAACCCTCTAACCCGGGACTCTGTTGAACCCTCTAACCCGGGACTCTGTTGAACCCTCTAACCCGGGACTCTGTTGAACCGTCTAACCGGGTCTCTGCTGAACCGTCTAACCGGGTCTCTGTTGAACCGTCTAACCGGGTCTCTGTTGAACCGTCTAACCGGGTCTCTGTTGAACCGTCTAACCGGGTCTCTGTTGAACCGTCTAACCGGGTCTCTGTTGAACCCTCTAACCCGAGACTCTGTTGAACCCTCTAACCCGGGACTCTGTTGAACCCTCTAACCCGGGACTCTGTTGAACCCTCTAACCCGGGACTCTGTTGAACCCTCTAACCCGGGACTCTGTTGAACCGTCTAACCGGGTCTCTGTTGAACCGTCTAACCGGGTCTCTGTTGAACCGTCTAACCCGGGTCTCTGCTGAACCGTCTAACCCGGGTCTCTGCTGAGCCGTCTAACCCGGGTCTCTGCTGAGCCGTCTAACCCGGGTCTCTGCTTAGCCGTCTAACCCGGGTCTCTGCTGAACCGTCTAACCCGGGTCTCTGCTGAACCGTCTAACCCGGGTCTCTGCTGAGCCGTCTAACCCGGGTCTCTGCTGAACCGTCTAACCCGGGTCTCTGCTGAGCCGTCTAACCCGGGTCTCTGCTGAACCGTCTAACCCGGGTCTCTGCTTAGCCGTCTAACCCGAGTCTCTGCTGAACCGTCTAACCCGGGTCTCTGCTGAACCGTCTAACCCGGGTCTCTGCTGAACCGTCTAACCCGGGTCTCTGCTGAGCCGTCTAACCCGAGTCTCTGCTGAACCGTCTAACCCGGGTCTCTGCTGCACCGTCTAACCCGGGTCTCTGCTGAACCGTCTAACCCGGGTCTCTGCTGCACCATCTAACCCGGGTCTCTGCTGAACCGTCTAACCCGGGTCTCTGCTGAACCGTCTAACCCGGGTCTCTGCTGAACCGTCTAACCCGGGTCTCTGTTGAACCGTCTAACCCGGGTCTCTGCTGAACCGTCTAACCCGGGTCTCTGCTAACCGGGTCTCTGCTGAACCGTCTAACCCGGGTCTCTGCTGAGCCGTCTAACCCGAGTCTCTGCTGAACCGTCTAACCCGGGTCTCTGCTGCACCGTCTAACCCGGGTCTCTGCTGAACCGTCTAACCCGGGTCTCTGCTGAACCCTCTAACCCGGGACTCTGTTGAACCCTCTAACCCGGGACTCTGTTGAACCCTCTAACCCGGGACTCTGTTGAACCCTCTAACCCGGGACTCTGTTGAACCGTCTAACCGGGTCTCTGCTGAACCGTCTAACCGGGTCTCTGTTGAACCGTCTAACCGGGTCTCTGTTGAACCGTCTAACCGGGTCTCTGTTGAACCCTCTAACCCGAGACTCTGTTGAACCCTCTAACCCGGGACTCTGTTGAACCCTCTAACCCGGGACTCTGTTGAACCCTCTAACCCGGGACTCTGTTGAACCCTCTAACCCGGGACTCTGTTGAACCGTCTAACCGGGTCTCTGCTGAACCGTCTAACCGGGTCTCTGTTGAACCGTCTAACCGGGTCTCTGCTGAACCGTCTAACCGGGTCTCTGTTGAACCGTCTAACCGGGTCTCTGTTGAACCCTCTAACCCGAGACTCTGTTGAACCCTCTAACCCGGGACTCTGTTGAACCCTCTAACCCGGGACTCTGTTGAACCCTCTAACCCGGGACTCTGTTGAACCGTCTAACCGGGTCTCTGTTGAACCGTCTAACCGGGTCTCTGTTGAACCGTCTAACCGGGTCTCTGTTGAACCGTCTAACCGGGACTCTGTTGAACCCTCTAACCCGGGACTCTGTTGAACCGTCTAACCGGGTCTCTGTTGAACCGTCTAACCTGGGTGCTGACCCTGAACCGCGGCGCTGACAGGACCGCTGAACTGACCCTAAACCACTGGGCTCAGTTGAACCCGAGTGTTTGAGGAAAAGGCCGGTGCTCCTACTCCCAGTTGTCTGGACCCCATTATAGTTTAGGGTGTGAATACTTTTCCCATTTAGGGAAGGGGGCCATCTAATGGAGTCTCACCCAGCAGTGCTGATAGAACTGGTTCTCCTCTGACCCGGCATGTGGTTCTGTGTCCTGTAGGTGCGGCTCCGTGTGCTGCCCGGTACCGAGCAGACCCTACTGTATAACTTCTACCCGCTGATGGCGGGCTACCAGACGCTGCCACAGCTCAGCCTCAGCCTGCCGCACTGCCCCACCGCCAGCGGCACCGCGCTCAGACGCTTCCTGCCACAGCGCATCTTCGTTAAGGTGAGTCTGGGTGCTGCCGGTTCTAACCACAGAGCGCCGCCTCTCTGACCAGAACCTTCCACTTTGTGTTCAGCCTCAGGGTCGGCAGGCGGACGACGCCTCCATCGCTGCAGCCTGAGGAACATCCCCGACACGGAGGACTCGGTCAGTAACACTATCCATCACCATGTTGGACCCAGCAGCAGCGCCGTGGTTCTGGAAGGACCGGAACCGGATGAGGGATGCCGGTCCTGAAGTCAGCTGCCTGTTTGATGTTTGCATGTCAGCTGTGAACATGTCATGGAGGAGAGAATAAATATTTAACAACTAACAACCATGTTTGATAAGCACGTCTGTTTCTGATTGGCTCCTCTGGTTCTGCTCAGCTTCTGCTCAAGCTGCTGAATCCTCTTTGGACCTGAGCTCTGATGTTCTGCCCTGGATGTCCTGATCAGATGTCCTGCTCCCGATGTTCTGATCTGATTGTTCTGATCCGATGTTCTGATGCGGATGTTCTGATCTGATTGTTCTGGTCCAATGTTCCGCTCCAGGGTTTGATCCATGCAAAGATCTTCTGCTTTGAACGTTTAGAGATTCCAGGGTTCTGTGGTTTGACACTGAGTCGCCTTTGGATTCAGTGGTTATTTGAATAAATGAACACTTATGCAGTGTTTATTTTTGGTTTTTATTTTTATAAAGCACTTGGTATGCTATAAATGTTAAAACAATGAGAATGCAGTGTAGTATAGTATAAACATAAATAAAGAAAAATATAAACTTATAAAGAAACCCTCCATCAGAGCTCTTGGTGGAAGTAGTAAAAATGAAGCGTTTGATCCTCTTGGCCGCTAGAGGTCGCTCTTACTGTACAGTTCTCCTGATTCAAACTATCGCGATACATCACGGGAACAGGATTCAAACCAGGGCGGGTTAACGGAGGACAGCTTCCTCAGAAAGGTGGAGTATTGTTGGAATTATTTTATTCATATAAGTAATATGTTATCATAAATGTTTAGTAGACTTCGATGCGGAAGTGAAATATTAGAGCCACTTTCTGTCAAACAAAAGGAAGTTTAGCGAATATCAACGTAAACGGGTTCGGTGTTTGACGTTGATCGGTTGGTTTGTCCGCCATGGCGCAGCCTCTGCCGCCGCAGCGGCTCCCCAGCCATCCGTTTCCACAGCTCTGCTCACAGGGACACCGACTGTGCTGCTCCCGGTGTCAGAGACTAACTGGTGGCCAGTTTAACTGGTTAGAATCTATCCGGACTGCAGATGATCCTGAAGCTTAGGTGGCTGTGGCGATGCCTGATGAAAACAATATTCCTAACGTAACAAACTGTTGGCAAATAACCAACCAGACATTTCTAACGGATGAATGTGGATGTTTTTGTTTTTAGAAAGATACAGTAATTAACTTGTATCAACAGAAAAGCAGTTGCAAATTAGTGCAAATAATCCCACACAATGAACAGAGTCTTTCACAAGTGCAGAAATAAAAACAGTCTGTGTGACATGGAGGGTCATTCCTATCGCTATAAATCAAACCTGCAGACCTCCTGCTGCATAAATCCCTGAATGTAAATATAAATCCATTAAAGAGGCTCATCATTCAGAAGATCTGGCTCCAAAGAAGAACATTAAAAACAAACTTTTTCAATTCAAAATTCCAACTATTCCCACCTTTATTTTTCAAATGGTGACA
The DNA here is from genome assembly GCF_016077235.1 of Cyprinodon tularosa. NCBI lineage: Eukaryota > Metazoa > Chordata > Actinopteri > Cyprinodontiformes > Cyprinodontidae > Cyprinodon > Cyprinodon tularosa. Next base: position 221,669 of record NW_024039776.1, on the reverse strand, counting down.
GAAAGTTATTTTCTTGTTTTTAAATTCCAGGATCTCACTTTTCCTTCACGTTCCTGTTTGGACACGGATCCCAGTCTCTAGGAAGGTGTTGGTTTCAGGGGTCTGTCCTGTATGATGAGCTGCTTCAGGTCTCAATAACGTGTTCAGTCTGGATGTTATTTCCAGGTCTGAGGCCATAACAGGCTGCTGCTGAACTGCGTTTACTGCCCTCTATGCACTAATGGGTAACATGTAGTTTTTCAACTGCCTGCTTATAAGGAAAGGTTATTTCACTGTAGAATTTAAATCCTAGAGTTTAGCAGCCATGGTGTGTTTATCATACAACATGGCTGCTTGATATTTATCATGTAGAAAAAGGCAGATAAGAAATCAATCAACTAGATTAATTAGTGAGAAACAGCGTCATCAGCACAGCTGTTTTTGGGGATTAGGTGGCTGGGTGGTTGCCTGATCAAAATGCTGCAAAAGTAAAGGAAGTGGTCAGGATAAATGTTAAAAGTTATCCTGGTCTAAGGTCTATCAACCTGCGTCTGTCTGTGGAAAGTGTTTAATATTAGGAGAAAGTGAAGTTTGGGGATGAAATAAAGGCGTCAGCAGCATCTGAAGGCCTCCCAGTCTGCAGAGGGACTGGAAAACCCTCCATCACCTGGGATGCTGCCATGATGTTGATCATTAAATTAGGGTTGTAGTTCTTTAAATGTGGAATTATTATTGTTGATGTTTTCTCCATGTGGCAGTTATGACCCTGCCATGATGTGTAGCCATGTTTTATTACGTCAGCTGTCATTTCTTAGTCCCTTCTGTTTGTCGTTTTATTGTTTGCATGCAGAACAACTTTAAGTCATTCACATTTTTAAAGTCACTGGTAACTGAGAATTATTTGATTTACTTTTTACTGAGTCTTTACTGTTTGTTTTACTGGCACAATTAGAGAGACCAATTAGAAACTCATCACAAAACACTAATGGTGAAGAAATGTTTGCCTTTTCAGACTCAGGAGATAACATTATCTCACCGACTCTGAAAAATCTGATTGAGCTGCTGATTCAAACCTCAGTCATTGTATGATTTCACCTGTGAACTGTTTCTGTTACCTGGATCAACTGCTGGCAGTTAATGTTTCAGGATCCGCTGATCGTTTAAATCATCTTTTACGCTTCACAATATTAGACATTATTACAAATTTTTTCCTTATTTACCCTTCCAACTTAGCTTTCCTCTGCGTGATAGTAAAACAACTTTAATGCGATCATCGAGTGCAAATTTTCAAGGCAGGATTTAAGGTGTTTTATTTAATTTATTGAGAGTTTAGTTTCTCCCACGTGCTTTGAATGCATCAGTCACTCTTCCTCCAGAAAGCGTTCTGGCACACACAACAATGAGTATGTGTGTTTACTTACAGCGTAACTATGGCGACAGCTGAAAAGCCAAATAAGTCTAAGGTGGAGCCAGAAAAGCTGCTTCCCACCTGAAAACAATATGGCGGCGATCTGGATTTGACAAAAATGATGTCCAACGAAATGCGGCCATTTGCAAAACATGCAGGCAAACCAGACGTTAGCAATAATCCCAGATTCCTCCACCTAAAGAAGTCATCGGCTGCAAAATGAAGACTTGTTAAAGATTCTTTTTGTTTCAGAGCTTTTCTTTTGGCCGCTGGGATGTGCTGTTTTTAATAACCACCAAACTGCTCTCATGTTGCAACATTCTCACTCCTGAATAACCTCCATGTGCAGCTGATGGTTAAAAATCAAATCAGAGATTTTAAATTCATTGTATTTAATGACATTAATTTAACATAAAGCTGAGCGACTGAGAGATAAAGGAAAGTTGAAATAAAAAAGGGAGGGATGGATGCGTCTGAGCAGGCAGTAGAAGATGGATCTCCTCCTCTTTCTCCCATCATGGCGTCCAGTCCTCGCCGCTGCGGTGGCCCTGATGCAGCCAATCAGCAAGCAGAGCTTCGGTCCTCTGTTTGACCATTCACTGATGGTTTATGAATGGGGCGGAGCTAAACTGGAAGGTTTTAAACTAAAGCATCAGAAATGACAGGAGAGAGAGGAGGTGATGATCTGTCTGTGGCATCACTTCCTGTTCCTGTCAGATGGCAGCGGAGGACGAGCTGCAGCTGCTGAGGAGCCAGCTGAAGAAGAGCGAGGAGCAGGCCCGGCAGGCCGCTCAGGCCGGCCTGGACCTCCTCAGGCAGGTGGACGAGCTGCAGGAGCGCCTGGACGAGCAGAGGGTGGAGATGACCAACGCCCTGGAGGTGAGCAGCCCACAGACGCCTCCTGCAGGTTCTGCTCCACGCCTGAACCAACGTAGACCTGCAGCTAGTAGATCTGAGTCTCTGTGTGCCGTAGGCTCTGGAGCAGGACAAGTACTCCCTTCAGAAGGAGGTGGAGCTCAAGAACCGGATGCTGGAGTCTCTGCAGTCAGAGTATGAGAGCGTGAAGAAGCAGCAGAAGCAGCAGCTTGAAGAACATCAGGAACATCTGGAGAGGAGCCACAGCGTGGCCCTCAGTGAGCTCCAGAACAAGGTAGGACATCAGAGGCCCGGCGCTCAGCGGCTGGCGCTCAGGTCCAAACACGGTTCTGTTCTCCTGCGGTTCAGGTTCTGAGGCTGCAGTCCTCCCTGGAGGAGTTCCAGCTGAACGAGAAGCAGCTGACGCACAAGCTGGAGCTGCAGGCGGAGGCGCTGAGCAACAAGATGGAGGAGCTGAGAGCCCTGGAACAAAACACCCAGAGCTCCATGACCTCAGAGATGATGGAGGTCCAGCTGAAGGCCACGGAGCTGGAGAACGCCAAGGTGAGGCCCGGTGGGCAGAGCCTCCCGCCGGGAGCAGCAGTGGCCTGATGTGTGCTCCTCTGGTCCAGGTGGAGATGGAGCAACTTCTGCAGGAGAGCCTCTACAGGGAGCAGCAGCTGGAGCTGAGCAGGAGCAGCCTGCTGAGACAGCTGGAGAGGAGCAGGGAGGAGAAGGAGGAGCGGGAGAGGGAGGCTGTGAGCTGGTTCAACGCTTTGGAGGTGAGGAGGAGAGGGTGGGAGGGAGGAGGAGGAGCGGGAGGGAGGGAGGAGAAGAGGGAGGGAGGGAGGAGAAGAGGGAGGGAGGGAGGGGGAGGAGAGGAAGGGAGGCTGTGAGCTGGTTCAACGCTTTGGAGGTAGGGGTGTAAATCACATCCATCATGGCGATTCGATTCAGTATCGATTTCCTGATCCAACGATTCGATTATTTTCGATACTTAAGAATACACCACGATTCGAATCGATTAATCGGTTAATTTTTTTTTTTATTATTATTTATTTTTATTTTTTTTTACACCTTACAGGCTAAACAAAGTTTCAAGTTTGAAATAAATCAATGAAAGCTGTAATATCATTATGCATTTTCTTTAGAAACAACAGCAAATAACAGAAGTAGAAAAGTTGCATCAAAAAATACTGCAAAAATACTGCACAATATCAGTGTAATGAGTTCAATGCAATACCTCGGCTCCAGAGAAACTGTCCAACATATTTTTTTTAGAATGTAATAAATATATTCAGGAAAGAGAGATGTTGTGTAGAGAGTTAGACAGGAATAAAAATAAACTACATATAAGGGAATTGTTTCAAAGGTCATCTGGGGATGTAGTTTTTGAGGGTATTTTTAATTTTCTAAGAAGAACGGGTATTTTAGGGAGAATATAATAGTTTGTCTGGTCCATACTCCATTCTGGAAGGTGGCGGTAATGCACCTATAAGTTGTTTGCCAACCGCCATTAAAAAAAAGAAGAAGAAGAAGGCTCCAGAGTGTTGACGTCACCGCCCCTTGAGAGACGCTCCGCTGCACCTCTCCCAGATTGTAGCTGACCGCAAACAGTGCACCAGACAGGAGGCCGGCTTGTTTTGTTTTTATGACCGAAATTGCGGAAAACAACTCGTGAAGTTTGACCCGCTAGAAGAGCGAGGTGCGCGAGAACGCTGGGACCCTTTTTCCAGCTGAATCTCTGCTCTCTTTGCCCCATTGTCCCTCCGTCGTCGGACTAAACTCGTCCCCACTTCCTCATCGCCTCGGCCGTATCTAGACCCACAGCGTGTAGCCCAGACCACGCTTCAATACTGAGCATAATTTAAAAATGTCTGTGTGAAGCTTGCTGCAACAAACTGCTGTAAGAGTATAACCAGGAAGCGCGGTAGGAGGGGAAAATAGGTTTAGCGCCACCGCAGCACGGGAGGAAGAATTACGCCCAGGAGCAAATGGATAAAAATAGACCGGAGGAAAAAAAAAAACATGAATCGATTATCTTGCGGACGTGTCGATGCATCGGATCGTCGGCTTTTGGATCGATGCATCGATACAAAACGATTATTATTTACACCCCTATTTGGAGGTGAGGAGGAGAAGGAGGTAGTGATTGGTTCCAGAATAGATCTTCTTGATTTCAGCATCTTTCTCACCAAGATCTACGTCATAGAGGAGCTTCTTTTAACAAGATTGTAGAACCAGCCTGGAAGCAGAACCAGCCTAGAACCAGAACTAGCTTTGCACCAGAACCAGCCTAGAACCAGAACCAGCTTAGAACCAAAACCAGTTTAGAACTTGAACCAGAACCAGCCTAGAACCAGTATCAGCCTAGAACTTGAACCAGAACCAGCCTGGTACGATCAGAACCAGAACATAGTGGACCTCTATCTGCTCATGAGTGTTTTGTATAAATCCAGAAATCTCGAGAGCAGAACCGGGACCTGCAGACCCAGTTGGATCAGGTTCTTCAGCAGGCCCAGGATCCAAGCAGCAAAGGGAACTCCCTGTTTGCCGAGGTAAGGAGACGGACCGTCTGAAGCCTTGTTTCAGAACCGAGCCTCCTCAGTAGAACCGGTTCTGGTGTTTTCCAGCTGGAGGATAAGAGGGCAGCGATGGAGCGGCAGCTCATCAGCATGAAGGTCCAGTACCAGTCCCTGCAGAAGATGCACGCCTTCAGCAAGCAGCAGATGCAGCGCCTGAAGGTAGCGTGGACACCCTGCTGTGGATCTGCTCCCTGTGGGGCGCTGGGATAAACCTCTTCTTCTCTGCAGGCCCAGATCGCCACTCTGATGCAGCTGCAGGGTTCTAGAGCCGACCCGGCTCAGCTGGAGAGGCTGATGTCCATGCTGGCTGAGAAGAACGCAGAGATCCAGAGCCTGGAGACCAAACTCCAGAGGCTGGAGAAGATGGAGGTGGGCACGCTCCTCCTGAGGAGTTCTGCTCCTCTGGTCCTGGTATGGTCCTGTGGTTGGATTCTGGTCATTCTGGATCTATGTGCTGAATATAGATGTGGTGTTTTTAGAGTCTGCTGAAGGCTGAGCCGGCCGATCCGGTCCAAGCAGAGGGAGGCGCCGGCCAGGATGAGACGTTCTACACAGACCTTCTCCGACTGAAGCTCAGCAACTCTGTGTGAGTTCATCCGCTCATCATGTTCGTCATCTTCAGCCTGGAAAGGTTTGATTTTTGGATTGAAGGATTTTCCAGGTCAGTAAAGGAGGGAAGAGAAAGACGAGCACAGAGAGAGTCGGTCCTTTCCCATCGCTGGTTGTTCTGAGGACGGATCTGATCCATCCAAGGACAAAAACAGGACATTCATGGAAATACAGCATTCATCCATTCATCATCCACCCACTATTCATCATCCATTCATCCATCATTTATCCATCCATCATTCATCCAGCCATCATTCATCCATCCATTCATCATTCATCCATCATTCATCCAGCCATCATTCATCCATCCATTCATCATTCATCCATCATTCATCCAGCCATCATTCATCCATCCATTCATCATTCATCCATCATTCATCCAGCCATCATTCATCCATCCATTCATCATTCATCCATCATTCATCCAGCCATCATTCATCCATCCATTCATCATTCATCCATCATTCATTCATCCATCATTCATTCATCCATTCATCATCCACCCACTATTCATCATCCATTCATCCATCATTTATCCATCCACTATTCATCGATTAATCATCCATCCACTATTCATCATCCTTCCATCATTCATCCAGCCATCATTCATTCATTCATCCATCATTCATTCATCCATTCATCATCCATCCACTATTCATCATTCATCTAGTTATTCATTCATCATTCGTCCATCCATAATTCATTCATCATTTATCCATCCACTATTCATCGATTAATCATCCATCCACTATTCATCATCCTTCCATCATTCATCCAGCCATCATTCATTCATTCATCCATCATTCATTCATCCATTCATCATCCATCCACTATTCATCATTCATCTAGTTATTCATTCATCATTCATCCATCCATCATTCATCCAGCCATCATTCATCCATTCATCATTCATCCAGCCATCATTCATCCATTCATCATCCATCCACTATTCATCATTCATTCATCCACTATTCATCATTCATCCATCATCCATCCATCCATTATTCATCCATTCATCATCCATCAATCATTCATTCATCCATTCATCATCCACCCACTATTCATCATTCATCTAGTTATTCATCCATCATTCATTCATTCATCCATCCATCATTCATCCATCCATCATTCATCCACCCATCATTCATCCATTCATCATTCATCCATCCATCATTCATCCACCCATCATTCATCCATTCATCATTCATCCAGCCATCATTCATCCATTCATCATTCATCCAGCCATCATTCATCCATTCATCATCCACCCACTATTCATCATTCATCTAGTTATTCATCCATCATTCATTCATCCATCCATCATTCATCCATCCATCATTCATCCATCCATCATTCATCCACCCATCATTCATCCATTCATCATTCATCCAGCCATCATTCATCCATTCATCATTCATCCAGCCATCATTCATCCATTCATCATCCACCCACTATTCATCATTCATCTAGTTATTCATCCATCATTCATTCATTCATCCATCCGTCATTCATCCATCCATCCGTCATTCATCTACCATTCATTCGTTCATCAGACATTAAACTGGTTCTGGGCTGGCATTATCTGCCATCCATCCATCTTGACCTCTAATGATCTGAGTGTAGTAAAGGCCATAGATCTGTGTGAACCAGAGTGACCTTCTCTGTGTTCTCAGGAAGGACGCTGAGCGTCTAGGGAAGGAGCTGTCCCTCCAGAGGAGGAAGTCTCTGTCAGAGAGCCAGAGAGCTCTGGAGCTGGAGAGGAAGCTCTACACATCAGAGCGCCTCCTCAAACTGGTACTGTGATCAAACCACAGCAGCTGCTGGAACCTGTTCTGATCCGTTTTTCTGCAGCTGGAACCGGTTCTGATCCAGTTTTGTGTTTCTAAAGGCCCAAAGTGAGAAGATCAAGCTGCAGCTGCGTGTAGAGGAGCTCCAACAGAAATATGAACCCAGAGGTAAGAAAGAACCCGTTCAACATCTGCTGGAATGTCCTCTGCTCTGAACCGCAGCTCCTCTGGGTCTGCAGAGGTGAAGAAGAACCTTACCCGCACCAGGAGGAAGGAGAAGCTTCCTGTTGATGTGAAGCCAGAGCCAGACAGAACTGACCAGGAGGGGCAGGCGGTTACCATGGTGACGGAGGACACTGACAGGAAGACAGAGGAAGAACAGGTCGCTACAGACGCAGCCAGCACTGCAGCAGGTAGGTGGAGAACCGACCAAGAGGAGCAGTCCGCCTCCTCCACAGCCAGAGAGGAAGATCTGACCTGTTCCCTCATGGTTCCCTGATGGTTCCCCAGTGGTTCCATGGGTGGTTCCCTGATGGTTCCCCCGGTGGTTCCATGGGGGTTCCCCAATTATTCTATGGGGGTTTCTCAGTGGTTCCCTGATGATTCCATGGGGGGGTAGCCTGATGATTCCATGGGGGGGTTTCCCGATCATCCTTTGGCGGTTCCACAGTGGTTCCATGGGTGGTTCCCTGATGGTTCCCCCGGTGGTTCCATGGGGGTTCCCCAATTATTCTATGGGGGTTTCTCAGTGGTTCCCTGATGATTCCATGGGGGGGTACCCTGATGATTCCATGGGGGGGGTTCCCGATCATCCTTTGGCGGTTCCACAGTGGTTCCATGGGTGGTTCCCTGATGGTTCCCCAGTGGTTCCATGGGTCGTTCCCCGGTGGTTCCATGGGGGTTCCCCAATTATTCCATGGGGGTTTCTCAGTGGTTCCCTGGTGGTTCCCTCATGATTCCATGGGGGGTTCCCTGATGATTCCATGGGGGGGTTTCCCGATCATCCTTTGGTGGTTCCACAGTGGTTCCATGGGTTGTTCCCCGGTGGTTCCATGGGTGGTTCCCCAATGATTCCATGGGTGGTTCCCTGATGGTTCCCCAGTGGTTCCATGGGTCGTTCCCCGGTGGTTCCATGGGTGGTTCCCCAATGATTCCATGGGTGGTTCCCTGATGGTTCCCCAGTGGTTCCATGGGTCGTTCCCCGGTGGTTCCATGGGTGGTTCCCCAATGATTCCATGGGTGGTTCCCTGATGGTTCCCCAGTGGTTCCATGGGTCGTTCCCCGGTGGTCCATGGGTGGTTCCCCAATGATTCCATGGGTGGTTCCCTGATGGTTCCCCAGTGGTTCCATGGGTCGTTCCCCGGTGGTCCATGGGTGGTTCCCCAATGATTCCATGGGTGGTTCCGTGATGGTTCCCCAGTGGTTCCATGGGTCGTTCCCCGGTGGTTCCATGGGTGGTTCCCCAATGATTCCATGGGTGGTTCCCTGATGGTTCCCCAGTGGTTCCATGGGTCGTTCCCCGGTGGTTCCATGGGTGGTTCCCCAATGATTCCATGGGTGGTTCCCTGATGGTTCCCCAGTGGTTCCATGGGTCGTTCCCCGGTGGTTCCATGGGTGGTTCCCCAATGATTCCATGGGTGGTTCCCTGATGGTTCCCCAGTGGTTGCATGGGTCGTTCCCCGGTGGTTCCATGGGAGTTTCCCAGTGGTTCCCCGATGGTTCTTCGATGAATCCATGGGGGGGTCCCCAGTGGTTCCATGGGTTCCAGTGGTTTCACGATGGTTCCCTGCAGTGGACGATCTGCTCATCATTTCTTATCTCTTCCAGAACCAGAGGTCCAACCTGCCAAGTGTGTGAAGATCAGCTCTGATGACCCAGAAGTGATCTTCAACTCCAGGTGGGTTCTGCTGCTGGTCCTGGTCTAGTTAGGACCAGCAGCCGGTCTCTGATTGGATCCTAAGTACCAGGGTCATGTCAACGAGGCACATTGGTCAGGATCAGTCAGAATGTTCTCTATAGAACCAGCTTGGTTCAGTTTGTCTTCATTCTCTCAGAAGCCCACCCCGTCCCCCAGACTGAAGCCTAATGATGACCTCTGTTCTTTTGCTTGTTCCTCAGTTGGACCGGTACCAAGGAGAAAGACGAGCTTGAGGAGAACCGCCAGCAGAACCTCCAAGAAGGGAGGAGAAGGAAACCAAAGGTTGAGGTGATCTACGTGAGGTCTGATACAACCCAGGAGAACCAGTGTTCCCAGCAGTAGAGTCTTCATGGATCGTTTCAAGCTAGAACTCTGTTGTTGTTTATTTAAGGAACTTTGTTTTTATCATTAAAGAACTTTGACCAGAACCAGCGTCTTCTCTGGGTCCATCAAAGAACCCATCCTGGGTCAGAACATCCAGGTCCCTACCTGGCCGTTAATGTTAGCTAACCATGGGGCTGGCAGCAGAACCGGTGGAACCTAGGACCATGCTGCATGCCGTTCTTTCATGGCGTTCAAGGTTCAGGGGAACCTGGGGCCACCATCAGGTCCACCTAACCCAGGGGCCACCATCAGGTCCACCTAACCCAGGGGCCACCATCAGGTCCACCTAACCTAAGGGCCACCTTTAGGTTCTTCTAACCCAGGGGCCACCTTCAGGTCCATCTAAGTCAGGGGCCAACCTCCAGGGACCTCGGTCCATCCATCAGAGCAGGAATGTTTCCTTACAGTTTCCAACATGTTGCTTAAACTTCTGATGAGATTCGATTTAAATTCAAAGTCGTTTTTGACGCTGGTATAAGTTTTAATCATGTGATCCAGAAAAAAACGTCTTGATCTCACCTCCCTGGTTCTGTTAGGTTCTGTCATGCTAGTTGTCCAAAGCTGCTGTCCTGCAGGTTCTAGAGGTGTTTAGCTCAAATAATGACCTTATATAATGACCTGGGTCAGATGAGGTCATTATGTTATTATTATATGTCATTAAATGTTAATCCCTTCATTGATCACAGTGGAGAAATTCCCTCTGTATTTAACCCCTCCCCTTGGGGAGCAGTGGGCTGCCATTGTGCGATGCATGTGGAGCAGTGTGGGGTTAAGGGTCCTACTCAGGGACCCTGAGTGCAGTCTGTGGCAAGATCAAACCGGGTACTAGGAACCTTCTCAGAGCAGCAGAGCACTGCTCTAACCACTAGGCCATCCCTCTGCAAGAGAGAAGAAATGAGGTTTCAGGGTTAGATGGAGACCTGGTCCTCACTACGTTAGCAAAACCACAATAAGCCAGTTTGGCTTTGAAGTGTTTAGAAGGAGAAACATTTACTGAGTACCAATCCAGCTGCTGAGTCCTCCGAAGGCCTGATTCATAGACCAATTACGTCATAGCGCGACGCCGAGGTCTGTCCTCGTTGCTGTCCTCTGAAGTGAGTAGTACACACCGTTGTAGGAAATCTTTAATTTCTTAGCAGTTTCTCGCATGGACTAGCCTTCATTTCTAAGAGCAAGAATATACTGTGGAGTTTCAGATGAAAGTTCTCTTTTTCTTGTCATTTTGAGCATTTAATTGACCCCACAAATGTGATGCTCCAGAAACTCAATCTGCTCAAAGGAAGCTCAGTTTTGTAGCTTCTGTAACGAGCTAAACTGTTTTCAGATGTGTGAACATGATTGCACAAGGGTTTTCTAATCATCAATTGGCCTTCTGAGCCAATGAGCAAACACATTGTACCATTAGAACACTGGAGTGATAGTTGCTGGAAATGGGCCTCTATACACCTATGTAGATATTGCACCAAAAACCAGACATTTGCAGCTAGAATAGTCATTTACCACATTAGCAATGTATAGAGTGTATTTCTTTAAAGTTAAGACTAGTTTACAGTTATCTTCATTGAAAAGTACAGTGCTGTTCCTTCAAAAATAAGGACATTTCAATGTGACCCCAAACTTTTGAACGGTAGTGTATATTGTTTAGATATACTATTATCTTGCTACCACTTTATATCATATTTGCTTTTATCTGTTCATGTTCCCGGTGGTTGGCACCTTTATTCCACTCTGGATTCTCATGAGTGAAGCCTTTGTTCACTTTACAATAAAAAAAAAAAAGACAAAAATTAAAAAGAAACGCTTTGGTCAATTATGTCCCAGTCTTGGTTCTGTTCTGTTTTCTTTTGAGTATTCAGTTTAACTTTGCTCCATGTTTTCTAGTTTTATTGGTTTAATTGTTATTTTGTTGTGTTTTCTGGTTATATTTCAGTTCTCAGGTTTTTATCTGTTGCCCTCTGCTGCCCTCTTGTGTTGGTCTCATTTTTCCCTAGCTCCTTAGACTGCTCTGTTCACACCTGCTCCCAATCTGCTTGTTAGTCGTCTTTTTGTTCAGTTAGCCATCAATGCTCTCCTTGTGCAGATCCTCAGTGCTGGTTCTTCGTCTAACTTCCTCCAACTCCGTCTCGCTGAGTCTTCTTCGTCGTGATAGTTTTCTCCCTGAAGTCTCTATGGTTTCTGGTTTGTTTTCCTTTATTCATTTTTTTGGATTGCTGCCTCAGTTGCCTGTTGATCTTTCATTAAATCTACAAGAAAACAATGATGACCTCTACAAAATTTTCTTCATATCTTAAAATGATAGCGGCACAAACGAACATTTTTGCTGCACAAAGGTTTGAGACAAATTTCGTCTGATTTGAAAAAGGTGGGGGGGGGGGGCAGACTTCTCTCTGGTAGACGGCCTTCATCAGAGGATTGTCTTCATCAGAGGATGGTCTTCATCAGAGGAAAGTCTTGATCATCATTTGTTAATCTTCATCTGGGGGGAAATGTTTCTTCCTCCGCTGTAGTTTCGCCTCCTGCCAGCAGATGGCGCCATGAAGGGCTCACTATCTACGTGGACCAATGAGAGGAGAGCTGATGATGACGTGGATCAGCTGGAGGAAGCTGCTCCGCTCCCTGTGGGTTCAGGTCCACTCGTGTTCGAGGCAGTGAGTTCTGTGATCCATCCAGATGTTCCAGATGTGGTGCTGCAGCCGCCATGGAGCGGCTGTTCTGCCGGGTTGGAGGAGCTGCTGCCTCCTGCTGCTGGTTCTGCTGCGATGCTGGGCTCTGGACCACAGGGTGAGCAGAACCGGACCTGATCAGAACCCCAGCAGCGCCACTGGATCAAAGAGCTATTGATATAGATAGGTTCGCTCGCTGCTTTAGACAATCTCTCATTGTACCAGTTCTATTCCATGTTTATCTATTTAGCTAGTATCTAGCTTATATAATGGTTTTGCAATTGTTTTATCTCAGATGCCTTCTTGTCACTATGTCACTGTTCAATATGAATTCCTCATAAAAAGTATTACATCGGTTTTTATTGCAGGCTTACAACCCAGAGAAAGGTTTCAGAAAACACAGACCTGGTTTTAGTTTAGTAGTTTAGAATAATCTAGTCCAGGTTTGATGTATCTAGATGTTCTAGTTTTTTAATTAATGTAGATTAAAGATGCTGAAGGCAGGGAAAAGGGAAGTGGTATCACCCTTTATTCATAACTAGTGTTGCGCCGATGCCATTTTTTGGCCCCCGATACCGATACCTGGCTGTGCAGTATCGGCAGATACCGATACCATAATAATGTAAAATAATTGCCATCATGGCTTTGTCAAGCTGCTGCCTACCTTTGTGAAGCAGGAAAAAATCTAATACGAAGTGAATCCAGTAGAACTTTTTATTGCCTACCAGGAGTGGGTGACAATAGTTGAATAAACTTATGGCTCTCAAAATGGTATCGGCGCCCTATTTGTTGGTACTCACCGATACCGATACCACCATTTTAGGGCAGTATCGGTGCAACACTATTCATAACCAAATCGCAAACCAACTTCAGCTTTGCAAACTTAAGCTTTAGTGTTTATTTTAGTTCTTCTGTCAGTCAGGAGCAAACTGACCGACATGAAAGAGGCGTTGGACCAATGGGAAGGAAAGAGATGCTGTTACCATGGAAACATGACAGGATCAGATTCTGGTAGAACAATGAAAATAAAACCAAACTTTTGGAGGCGACAAAGAAAGTCAACAGTCTTTAAACTGTTAAATCAAAACAGGGAACTTTAATATTGTGGCATTTTAATAAAAACTAGGATATCAACCTGTAAACAGCCGTGGGGATTTTTCCTCCCTCCTCCTCCATCTTCAGAGTCAGCTGACCAATAGAAAGGTCTGAACTTTAGGCAAAATGGGCTAGGTTCTGCCGGACCGACGTTTCTGATGGACCGACGGTTCTGTTGGACCGACGGTTCTGCCGGACCCATGTTTCAGTGATGCAGCAGACAGAAACCCAGAAATTCTAAGATTTTTTATGTTAGTTGATCTAAACAGCTGAACCCAGATCTGCTCTGAGCGCTGATGGAGTCTCTCCTCCACCATCAGAGAGGAGCTCAGATCAGACTTCCTGTTTTAGGTTACCAGGGCAACTACAGTCAAAGATTGCATGATGATAGTTGATTCAGAAATTTTGGCCAATTATATTTGTTTTCTGAATCTACAGCCTGGAGGAGCCCTAACTGTGGTGGAGAGCACCATGGGGGGAGGAGGAGGGACTGGTGATGAAGACCCGGAGGGCACAGTGGATGATGAAGATGATAATCTGGAGGTGCTCCAGCCTAACGAACACTGGCAAACACTCAAACCAGGTAAACGAACCAGATTCCTACAGCTGTTGGGTGAGGATGATGACTTGGAGGGTGATAAAGCAGAGGGTGAGGATGATGAAGCATAGGATGATGAAGCAGAGGGTGAGGATTATGAAGCAGAGGGTGAGGATGATGATGAAGATGATGAAACAGAGGGTGAGGATGATGAAGCAGAGGGTAAGGAAGCGGAGGGTGAGGATGATGAAGCAGAGGGTGAGGAAGATTAAGATGATGAAGCAGAGGGTGAGGATGATGAAGCAGAGGGTGAGGAAGATGGAGCATAGGATGATTAAGCAGAGGGTGAGGATGATGAAGCTGAGGATGATGAAGAAGAGGGTGAGGATGATGAAGCAGAGGATGATGAAGCAGAGGGTGAGGATGAGGAAGCATAGGATGATGAAGCAGATGGTGAGGATGATGAAGCAGAGGGTGAGGATGAGGAAGCAGAGGGTTAGGATGATGAAGCATAGGATAATGAAGCAGATGGTGATGAAGATGAAGCATAGGATGATGAAGCAGAGGGTGAGGATGAGGAAGCAGAGGGTGAGGATGATGAAGCATAGGATAATGAAGCAGATGGTGAGGATGATGAAGCAGAGGGTGAGGATGATGAAGCAGAGGGTGAGGATGATGAAGCAGAGGGTGAGGAGGCAGAGGGTGTCGATGATGAAACAGAGGGTGAGGATGATGAAGCAGAGGGTGAGGAGGCAGAGGGTGTCGGTGATGAAGCAGAGGGTGAGGATGATGAAGCAGAGGATGATGAAGCAGAGGGTGAGGATGAGGAAGCAGAGGATGATGAAGCAGAGGGTGAGGATGAGGAAGCAAAGGATGATGAAGCAGAGTGTGAGGATGATGAAGCATAGGATGATGAAGCAGAGTGTGAGGATGATGAAGCAGAGGATGATGAAGCAGAGGGTGAGGATGAGGAAGCAGAGGGTGAGGATGATGAAGCATAGGGTGAGGATGAGGAAGCAGAGGGTGAGGATGATGAAGCATAGGATAATGAAGCAGATGGTGAGGATGATGAAGCAGAGGGTGAGGATGATGAAGCAGAGGGTGAGGATGATGAAGCAGAGGGTGAGGAGGCAGAGGGTGTCGATGATGAAACAGAGGGTGAGGATGATGAAGCAGAGGGTGAAGAGGCAGAGGGTGTCGGTGATGAAGCAGAGGGTGAGGATGATGAAGCAGAGGATGATGAAGCAGAGGGTGAGGATGAGGAAGCAGAGGGTGAGGATGATGAAGCAGAGGGTGAGGAAGCGGAGGGTGAGGATGAGGAAGCAGAGGATGATGAAGCAGAGGGTGAAGATGATGAAGCAGAGGGTGAGGAAGCAGGGGGTGAGGATGATGAAGTAGAGGATGATGAAGCAGAGTGTGAGGATGATGAAGCATAGGATGATGAAGCAGAGTGTGAGGATGATGAAGCATAGGATGATGAAGCAGAGGATGATGAAGAATAGGATGATGAAGCAGAGGGTGAGGAAGCAGAGGATGATGAAGCAGAGGGTGAGGATGAGGAAGCAGGATGATGAAGCAGAGTGTGAGGATGATGAAGCAGAGGATGATGAAGCAGAGGGTGAGGATGAGGAAGCAGAGGGTGAGGATGATGAAGCATAGGATAATGAAGCAGATGGTGAGGATGATGAAGCAGATGGTGAGGATGATGAAGCAGATGGTGAGGATGATGAAGCAGAGGGTGAGGATGAGGAAGCAGAGGGTGAGGATGATGAAGCATAGGATAATGAAGCAGATGGTGATGAAGATGAAGCATAGGATGATGAAGCAGATGGTGAGGATGATGAAGCAGAGGGTGAGGATGAGGAAGCAGAGGGTGACGATGATGAAGCAGAGGGTGAGGAGGCAGAGGGTGTCGATGATGAAGCAGAGGGCGAGGATGATGAAGCATAGGATGATGAAGCAGAGGGTGAGGAGGAAGCAGAGGGTGAGGATGATGAAGCAGAGGGTGAGGAGGCAGTGGGTGTCGATGATGAAACAGAGGGTGAGGATGATGAAGCAGAGGGTGAGGAGGCAGAGGGTGTCGGTGATGAAGCAGAGGGTGAGGATGATGAAGCAGAGGATGATGAAGCAGAGGGTGAGGATGAGGAAGCAGAGGGTGAGGATGATGAAGCAGAGGGTGAGGAATCGGAGGGTGAGGATGAGGAAGCAGAGGGTGAGGATGATGAAGCAGAGGGTGAGGAAGCAGGGGGTGAGGATGATGAAGCAGAGGATGATGAAGCAGAGTGTGAGGATGATGAAGCATAGGATGATGAAGCAGAGTGTGAGGATGATGAAGCATAGGATGATGAAGCAGAGTGTGAGGATGATGAAGCATAGGATGATGAAGCAGAGGGTGAGGATGATGAAGCATAGGATGATGAAGCAGAGGGTGAGGATGATGAAGCAGAGGGTGAGGATGATGAAGCAGAGAGTGAGGAAGCGGAGGGTGAGGATGAGAGGCAGAGGGTGAGGATGATGAAGCAGAGGATGAGGAAGCAGAGGGTGAGGATGATGAAGCAGAGGGTGAGGAAGCAGGGGGTGAGGATGATGAAGTAGAGGATGATGAAGCAGAGTGTGAGGATGATGAAGCATAGGATGATGAAGCAGAGTGTGAGGATGATGAACCAGAGGGTGAGGATGATGAAGCAGAGGGTGAGGAAGCGGAGGGTGAGGATGAGGAAGCAGAGGGTGAGGATGATGAAGCAGAGGATGATGAAGCAAAGGGTGAGGATGATGAAGCAGAGGGTGAGGAAGCAGGGGGTGAGGATGATGAAGTAGAGGATGATGAAGCAGAGTGTGAGGATGATGAAGCATAGGATGAGGAAGCAGGGGGTGAGGATGATGAAGTAGAGGATGATGAAGCAGAGTGTGAGGATGAGGAAGCATAGGATGATGAAGCATAGGATGATGAAGCAGAGTGTGAGGTTGATGAAGCATAGGATGATGAAGCAGAGGGTGAGGATGATGAAGCATAGGATGATGAAGCAGAGGGTGAGGATGATGAAGCATAGGATGATGAAGCAGAGGGGGATGAAGCAGAGGGTGAGGATGATGAAGCAGAGGGGGATGAAGCAGAGGGTGAGGATGATGAAGCAGAGGGTGAGGATGATGAAGCAGAGGGTGAGGAAGCAGGGGGTGAGGATGATGAAGCAGAGGGTGAGGATGATGAAGTAGAGGATGATGAAGCAGAGGGTGAGGATGATGAAGCAGAGGGTGAGGATGATGAAGCAGAGGGTGAGGAAGCAGGGGGGGAGGATGATGAAGCAGAGGGTGAGGATGATGAAGTAGAGGATGATGAAGCAGAGGGTGAGGATGATGAAGCAGAGGGTGAGGAAGCAGGGGGTGAGGATGATGAAGCAGAGGGTGAGGATGATGAAGTAGAGGATGATGAAGCAGAGGGTGAGGATGATGAAGCAGAGGGTGAGGATGATGAAGCATAGGGTGAGGATGATGAAGTAGAGGATGATGAAGCAGAGGGTGAGGATGATGAAGCAGAGGGTGAGGAAGCAGGGGGTGAGGATGATGAAGCAGAGGGTGAGGATGATGAAGTAGAGGATGATGAAGCAGAGGGTGAGGATGATGAAGCAGAGGGTGAGGATGATGAAGCATAGGGAAGCAGAGGGTGAGGATGATGAAGCATAGGGAAGCAGAGGGTGAGGATGATGAAGCATAGGATGATGAAGCAGAGGGTGAGGATGATGAAGCAGAGGGTGATGAAGCAGAGTGTGAGGATGATGAAGCATAGGATAATGAAGCAGAGTGTGAGGATGATGAAGCAGAGGGTGAGGATGATGAAGTAGAAGATGATGAAGCAGAGGGTGAGGATGATGAAGCAGAGGGTGAGGATGATGAAGCATAGGGAAGCAGAGGGTGAGGATGATGAAGCATAGGGAAGCAGAGGGTGAGGATGATGAAGCATAGGATGATGAAGCAGAGGGTGAGGATGATGAAGCAGAGGGTGATGAAGCAGAGGGTGAGGATGATGAAGCAGAGGGTGAGGAAGCAGGGGGTGAGGATGATGAAGCAGAGGGTGAGGATGATGAAGCAGAGTGTGAGGATGATGAAGCAGAGGGTGAGGAAGCAAAGGGTGGGGAAGGAGGGGATGAGGAATTGGAAGTGGAGATGACGATTGTTGGTCAGGTGACCATGATCAGTCAGGTGTAGATGGTCCGATTGAAGGTTCTCCACTAACTCCTCTGTCTCCTGTCTGTGCAAACCAGGCCAGGCGGTACCAGCAGGCTCCCATGTGAGGCTGAACCTGCAGACTGGTCAGAGGGAGGTCCGACTGGGAGAGGAGCAGCTGAAGTACTGGACTCAGGAGCACAGGTGGGCCCACTAACAGCTGATTGGTGAGCAGGGGTCAAAGGGCAGCCATAGAAACCTGAACCGTCTGTTGGCAGGGAGCCGTCCATTGATCCAGACGAGCTAAAACGAGCGATGAAGAAGATGAAGGAGGAGATGAAGAGTCAGGTAGGCAGAGAACTGGTGGTCCTGGTGGCTGCTGCTGCTGCTGTGCTTCTTGTCAACCTAGTCTGATCTCCCTCTGCAGGACTCAGCAGTGGCATCCCAGTTCCGACCGCTGGAGGAGTTGAAGAAGGAGATGGCTGAGCTGGACCTGCTGGTGGAGACGGATGTTCAGGTGCGCAATCTTTGGTCCACCAAGGGAGAAACACTCTTCTTAGGGTCTCTCCTTCCAGCTGCTGAAGATGTTGGTGCTGGAGGCAGGAAGGTAAAAAAACCACCAGAGGTTCTAGAGGAGTTCCTGGAACAGAAGGTCTTTCAGTTGTTTGCTCTGATTCAGCTCCCATGTCAGAGGATGAAGAGAGCACATCCAGTTAGTCACAGTCAGAGAAACAGGACTACACTGGAAAACAGGCCAAGCTCCAACATCTAGAAACAAAGGTGTTGATGGCAGCAGCACAGCTGATATTTCTCTCCAGGATGGAGTCACAGCCAAACAGGAACAGACCAGATGAAGCTACTATGAGAAAAAGCAGAGAGAGCAGAACGTTAGAGATTGAACTAATAGATTCTGCAGAGTGGGAGAATAGAGATAGAATGAAGCAGAATGATGAAAAAGGGGTCCCTATGTCCTCCAGCAGTCTAAGCCTATAGCAGCATAACTATAGAGATAGCTCAGGATAACCTGAGCCACTCTAACTATAAGCTTTATCAAAAAGGAAAGTTTTAAGCCTAGCCTTAAAAGTAGACAGGGTGTCTGCCTCACGGACTAAAACTGGTAGTTGGTTCCACAGGAGAGGAGCCTGATAACTAAAAGATCTGCCTCCCATTCTACTCCTTCACCTGGTCCTGTCCCAGCTCAGTCTGTTAGTCCAACAGCAGATCTTAAACAGATTTGGATCAATCCGATGCAACAATAAGAGGTAACTTTGCAGGGGGTTTAATTTTATAACTCACTGTTACGTCCGCTGGCTGGGTATAAGGGACCAACATAAATCTATACAGGGAAAGGAGAAGTCAAAAGGCATTTAAATGGGTTTATTCTGCCATTTCTTTTAAATAAATAATGTTAAAGGCTTCAGGGAGAGCTCAGCCCAAAATAACAAACAAAACAACCCTAAAAGAAAAAGAAATGTGGACTTACCAAACTCGATCTAAAATCAAAATATACCAACCCACCAAATATAACCTACCTAACCAACACATAAAGAGGTGAAACTGGGGTTTAACAAAGAGGCAGCTCTCCCCTACAAAAACCATCTAAACAGGTTTACCTGGCAGCAAATGAACAGACCATTAGATGCTACAACAACCACAGAGGTGTACAGGAGACAAAAGGCCCCGAGGCTCTGAAGTACTGCTTCACAGGCCTTAGATAGTGAACAGGTGATCTTGATTGGGCTGAGACTCAGGAAGCAGCGTGCACTCTTAAGGGCGGAGCCTAAAACCGAACATGGGGTTACTTGGGTGCAAAAACAAAAAGATCCATCTTTGGAATGTAACACTCAGAGTAGCCTGATACGTTCCCCTTTAGCAACGGCGATTAGCTTGCAGCCGCGGCTAACGCCTCCGGCAAATGGGCGCCGCTGTTCGGCAGTTAGATTTAGGACAGCCACTACGTTCAGCTCCTGAATCGTAAGAAAAAGGGTAGTCTGACTCGGTCCAGCGAGCACAGAACTCTCCAGAGGGATTTGGTTGCTACTTTAGCGTAGCCTTCCCCTGGAAAGCGCTCAGGGTCAGCTGCAGCTGCTGGCTATAGGGGGTGAACAGGAAGTTGTCCTTTTTAAAACCTCCACTAGAGGGGTGTGTCTCCAGAGGGGAGTAGTTCTGGTTACTTCGGCGACACTTGATCCCAACATTCCCCCCTTTAGTTTTAAAGATTGTGTAGCTGGACACAGTCTTTAAAGCTAGAATCATTGTCATCCATCAAGTGTCTTTACTAATGTTCCAGTCTGTCCTTCAGTGGCGCCTTGATGGCTCAGTTAAAGCCGAGGGATCTGCTCGGCCCGTCTAATATCTGATTAATCAACTGACTGACTGCTCGTCTTATTTAACCAAAGTTAAACCAAAAACATTCCCAATTGGTCACCTTGGTCATTTCCTCATATAAGACACAAAGATGAGAAAAAAAAGGGAAAGCATGCAAGAAATAATAAAAAAAACAAAAAGACGTTTCCTAGCTTATTGGACTTGTGGCGTCCAAACGGCGGCGCTATGAGGATGACAATGGTGAAGGTGTAGATTCTAATTGCAGTCCTTTGAGCTTTGGTCGGCCTTATATTCTATGAGAACAACACTAATGGTCATAATGCAGGTTTATGTCCAATCAGTCGTTCAGGGAAAACGGACATCATTCAATTCTAATGGAGTGAAACTGAATTAAACCAGCTGAGTATCTGCGATTAAAGTTTTATTAATGCTGAAATTAGATTCTTTCAAAGCCGTCCAACATTCCCAGCAGATGCCTCAATGTTTCTGCTGAATGAGTTTCCTGGAGAACTCTGAATGTTTTCAGGTCTGGTTCATAAATGATCTGGTTGATCTAACTTGTTCTCACGTTGCTCATGATGGGTGGAGGAGAGAGCTTATGGTTAGACTCCTCCTCCTGTCAGCTCCTGTAGACTGAAGCCTGTCCTCAGTCAGAACCAGAGCAGCTGAAGATCGGAGGATCAGTCAGGTGTTTCCTGTTGGGGGTGCATCCCACATGTAGCCTGTGTTCCTGCAGATAATGAAGCGCCTGCTGGAGCAGTTCAACAGCAGCAGCAGCAGCACAGAGCAGAGGCTGAGCATCCTGCTGGAGCTGGAGTACCTGGTGCATCAGGTAGATCATCACGTCCTGGTGGAGCTCAGACTGAGGTGCTCCAGGTGTTCTAACCGTCCTGTCGGTGTGTGTCAGGTGGATAACGCTCAGACTCTGTGCTCCATGGGGGGCCTGAGCCTCATCCTGGACGGTCTGAACAGCTCCGACATCCGCCTGCAGGAGAACTCCGCCTTGGTGCTGGGATCCGCCGCCGCCAGGTACACGCCGATCCTTAGGATCACAGACAGCCCTAGACCGGATGACCTCATCCCTGGATGTCTGTGTCCTGCAGTAACCCGGTGGTGCAGGTCCACGCCGTGGAGGGCGGAGCCCTGCAGACGCTCCTCACATCGCTGGCCACCGCTCAGCAGCTTAGCGTCAGGAAGAAGGTACCTACGGCTGCAGAACCCGGCCTTCAGAGGGAATCCTGGCTGACTCCTCCCCCTTCCGCTTTCAGGTGCTGTTCGCACTGGCCAGCCTGCTGCGTCACTTCCCCTACGCACAGCGCCACTTCCTGTCCCACGGCGGCCTGACGATCCTGTCGGAGCTCTTCAGGGCGGATGTAGGAGGGATCCTGAGAACGCGTATCGTCACCATGTTGTACGACATGATCACGGAGAAGGTAGAACCCGGGGCAGACTTGGTTCCGTCCTTCTGGCTGATTCTGGGATTCTGACACGGACCATGTTCTCCTTCAGGTGCTGATCTTCCAGGCCGGACCGGACCCGGTCCAGGACCCGTCCCATGAAGAACGGCAGCGTCAGTACGCCCAGGTGTCCCTGCAGGAGGAGCTGATGGAGAAGGGCTGGTGCCGCCTGGTTCCCCAGCTGCTCCAGTCCTCTGAGCACGACTACCGGGAGAAGGTCCGTCTGCCGGTACCGGTTCTCCTCACAGCTTCTCATGGGTATGCTTCCAGTAGAACGGTGCAGTCACTCGCTGCCATCTTGTTTGCAGGCTCTCCGGGCTTTGTTGGCTATGGCGCCCGTGTGTTTGGACCAGTACCGCTCGGACTCGTCTCTGCTCGGTTCTCTGCACTCCCTCCAACTGCAGTACTTGGAACTGGTCCGGTCCGAGACCATTCTGGGAGACGATAGCAGCTACTTTACAGAGATGGTGGAGCTTATCGACACCCTGCAGGTCAAAGTCAGGTGACCGGGATGTTCTACTGGATCGGGCCAAATAGCCGGACCCCCTGTGGGGGTCTGGGATGACTGGTCCCACTAGGTCGACTGGTTCCACTGGGTCTGAGATGAAGATGATTTCTTTTGTTGAAGATCCATGATGGATTTCTTTGTGGTCAGACTGGACCAGAACCGGCTGTTCGTCCATCTCCCTGCATCAGGCGTCCCCCGGAAGGTTCAGTCTGACGCTGCAGGCTGGCTGACAGACTTTACGTAGAACAATAAATAAATGGTTTGAAAGTGAATGTTTGGTCTATTTTTAACCAATCAGAAACCAGACCTGGAACTCTGATGCTGAGTTCCAATCCAGCGACTGCATCCTGCATAGGCCAGATTTGAAGACTGATGATGTCATAGCGAGGCGCAGAGGTCTGGTCCGATTCCAAGACTCCTCGTTCGACAAATGCGTCCTTCTTTTTACCCTATTTCTTTTTTAAAGGGGAGCGATGGCCTGGTGGTTAGAGCAGTACTCTGTGCTCTGAGGAGGTTGCAGTACCCGGTTCAAATCCCCACAGCCTTTACTCTGGGTTCCTGAGCAAGACCCTTAACCCCACACTGCTCCCTGGGTGCTGCACAATGGCAGCCCACTGCTGTTGGGTTAAATGCAGAGAGGGAACATCATTGCTTTTAACTTGTGACAGTAGAATAAAGTTGAGTTCTATTCTTCTATTCTAAATGGTAATTGAGTCAGATATGTGGCAGTAATGTTTGGTTTATCTAAACGTTTTATCTGTCCCTGTGGAAATGGGTTTGGCTGACATTTAAGCTCAGATTCCAACATCTCAGCAGGGCGGGGACTAGAAATCTGATATATGAGACGACGGTACTGCTGCCGAAGCTCCTCAGAAATGTTATGAACACTCAGAACAGCAGGGAGAAGTACTGCATCCATTCTTTTCCTGCTTTGTGTGTCAACATTCATGGTTGCTAGCCAACAGAACATATGGTGGTAAAAGCCACTGAAGGCTGGACCTGTTTGAATCCACAGCAAAACTCTTCTGGCCTCCTTATTTTCATAGACCTCCAAGGATCCTGTCTAGGTAGACTGGATCCCTGGAGGATCCGGTCCAGGTAGACCGGGTCCTCGGAGGATCCAGTCCAGATAGAACGGGTCCTCGGAAGACGCAGCTTCTGGAATCAAACACGCCCATGCAGACTGCTGGAAGACTCTGTGGAGCCACCATGACTGCTTTTCTTTCCCATCATTAGGGTCTGACCTTCTAACTGGGCCTGTAGAGGAGGAAGCTGCTGCAGCTCCAAAGGTTTCCATGGCAACCATCAGTCCATGAATACTTTTGACCTCATGGTTTGTTTCTATAATAATAATTGAACTTTATTGATCTCACATTAGGGTAATTCACCCTCTGCATTTAACCCCTCCCCTTGGGGAGCAGTGGGCTGCCATGGTGGGGCGCCTGGGGAGCAGTGAGGGGTTAAGGGTCTTGCTCAGGGACCCAGAGTGGAGGCTGTGGGAGTGGGGAGTAAGAACGTCTGGATTCCAAGCTCTATGCCCTAACCACTAGGCCACCACTCCCCTCACTCTATCGGTGTAAGATCTAGTTTCCCTGTTTTGATTATTATATTTTTTTTGCATCTGGTTTTTCATTGTTCTTATGCTGGATGTGAAAGTCTATGTTCTGTAATGTCTTGATCCAGAATAAATCGCCTAAAAGAGTACTTCCTTCAAAATGTTTTTCTTTACCAGTGACTTCTGTTTAACTGCATTACCCCTCCTCACCAGCAGGAGGCAGTTAATCCTCCTAAAGCCGCTAAACCACTGAGAAGGAGCTGGGCACGTAAAGGAGGCTTTTATTCTGAAAGGCCCCACCGGAAGTTATTTTCTAGCGGAAGAAGATGGCGGCCTTGTTGTTCTTTATCTGCAGTTACGTCACAATGTGAAGGAGCAGGTTCGATGTTCTCTGTCTCTAGGCTTTAGTCCAAGATCAAAGAACATCAGAAGGTTCCAGGAGGCGCTGAGTGTTTCCGCTCTGCCCAAACTGGACCGGACCGAACCGAACCGGACTGAAGGATGGAGCTGCCTCAGAGGGAGCGGCTGTCTCAGCTGGTGGAGGAGCTGACCACATCTGGACAGCAGCAGCTCCACCAGGAGAAGATGAAGGAGCTGAAGAAGCTCTGCAGGTAGGAGTCTGCTTCAGCTTTAGGAGGAGGAGAGGGTGGAGCAGCTCCTCCACCTTCAGAGGGAATCATTGTCTCTGAGTGTCTCCTTCCTCCTGCCAGGCTGTCCACAGACTGCATAGACCATGTTTACCACTCAGTGATGACGCAGCTCAGCCAGGAGCACGCTGAGATCCGCCTGTCAGCCTTCCAGATCACCGGCGAGCTCTTCTCCAGATCCCATCACTTCCGCACGCTGCTGGTGGACAACTTCCAGGTACAACCCCCCCCCCCCACACACACTTCCAGGTAGACCCCCCCCCGACTAACAGGTAGAACCCCCTCCCCGCCCAGCTGAGTTCCTCCTTCCACTAAACTTCTCCTTCTCTGTGTGGATCAGGAGTTCCTGGAGCTGACGGTGGAGACGGACAGCGAGCAGCCCCTCCCTCCTCCTAAAGAGGTAGCCAGGAAGCTGAGGGCGCTGGCCATCCAGACCGTCCAATCCTGGCAGACCTCCTACGGCTCGGCCTATAAGAAGCTGGACCTGGGCTACCACTTCCTGAAGCGGGTGAAGAAGGTGAGCAGACTGATCTCAGATCTGCTGCGGTTCATCATCACCTGCTTCCTCCATGGAGGTTCTAGCTGTTGGATGGAGACCAGCTGGGTCTGAGGAGATAGATGGAGAACCTCAGCTGCAGCTCCACCTTCTCCACCCAAACTCTGGCTTAGTCTGCTTGGTGGAGCCATGATGCAGGTCTGGACTTTGACTAGGCCATAATGATGCCACCGCCGTGCTGCTACGTGGATACGTTGTATTGGGACTGAATCTGTTTAGAATAGAATAGAGTAGAAGAATAGAAAATCCCTTTATTGTCCCACAATGGGGAAATTCTGGTGTTTACAGCATGAAAAGTTAAAAGATAAACAATAAAATACTGTAAAGTGTTTTAACAATCTAAAACTGTAGAATAAATAACCAATATGCAGCTATGGACTTTTTTCCAGTAATGTGAAAATAGCAGCAACATCAGAGATGTTTAAAATGACAGCAGCAGGTTATTTAACTGACTGAGGTAGAAACTGCAGAATCAGCATGAATGGAAGAACTGATTGAGGTTACTGGGAACAGTGGTGGTTCTAGAGTCTTCCAGCTGCTGGGAGGAAGGATCAGTGATAACGCTCCCTGGTGCATTTAGGGTGCAGCAGTCTGTCACTGAAGGAGCTGTCCAGTTCAGCACCAGCTACGATCCGTCTGTTTCCCACTTCCTGCTCTGAGTCCAGAGGGCATCCAATCAGAGCTGTTCTTCCTGATCAGCTGATCCAGACGTTTCCTCTCAGCTACAGATGAGCCACTGCTCTAACAGACAGCTCCAGTTTACCTTCATCTTTGATGATGATGAATCGGTGTCGAAATTTCTGAAATTAATTGTGTTTACCCTTAATATAAGCAGGTAAATGAGATGTTTTACCTATTTTCACTTTCTAAATAGATAAAATTACTACATTTCTCAATAAAGTCAATCAATCAATAAAATGCACTTGAAATAAGAAAATTTAGTTATTTTTTCTTATTTTAAATGTAAATTGATTTCTTCCATTGGTAAAGTGTCTCACTAACGACCTCAATTCAAGAACAAATAAATTAGTTAGATTTCTATTTTTTGCAGTAGCCCTCATTGTAGCACTCGGTGGGCCCCTCATTGAGCCCCCAGACTCCCAGGAGCAGTGACTCCCAGGAGCAGTGACTCTCAGGAGCAGTGACTCTCAGGAGCAGTGACTCCCAGGAGCAGTGACTCTCAGGAGCAGTGACTCCCAGGAGCAGTGACTCTCAGGAGCAGTGACTCCCAGGAGCAGTGACTCTCAGGAGCAGTGACTCCCAGGAGCAGTGACTCCCAAGAGCAGTGACTCCCAGGAGCAGTGACTCCCAGGAGCAGTGACTCTCAGGAGCAGTGACTCTCAGGAGCAGTGACTCCCAGGAGCAGTGACTCTCAGGAGCAGTGACTCCCAGGAGCAGTGACTCTCAGGAGCAGTGACTCTCAGGAGCAGTGACTCTCAGGAGCAGTGACTCCCAGGAGCAGTGACTCCCAGGAGCAGTGACTCTCAGGAGCAGTGACTCCCAGGAGCAGTGACTCTCAGGAGCAGTGACTCTCAGGAGCAGTGACTCCCAGGAGCAGTGACTCTCAGGAGCAGTGACTCCCAGGAGCAGTGACTCTCAGGAGCAGTGACTCCCAGGAGCAGTGACTCTCAGGAGCAGTGACTCCCAGGAGCAGTGACTCTCAGGAGCAGTGACTCCCAGGAGCAGTGACTCTCAGGAGCAGTGACTCTCAGGAGCAGTGACTCCCAGGAGCAGTGACTCTCAGGAGCAGTGACTCTCAGGAGCAGTGACTCCCAGGAGCAGTGACTGTCTGGGTTTTGGTTGGATGATCTCCAGGTGCTGGGCTGTGATTGGTGGAGCTGCTGATGTTCTCAGATGTTTCAGGTTTAGCTTAGCTTCACCAGAACCTCCTGATCCTGATTCTGGGTCTAATGTTCTGGTTCAGGTGGACTTCCAGGACGCTGAGGCCCGGACGGTGGCAGAGAGGAGGAGGGAGGAGGAGAGACAGAGGAAGATGGAGCGGATCTACAGGGCCAGAGTGGAGGCAGCAGCCAAAGACATGGAAGGTACCGGATCAAAGGTTCTGAGGTCCAAATGGGTCAGCGGGGTCTGCAGTACCGTCTAACAGAGTTCTGCTTCTGTTCAGAATCCTACGGCGACATGGAGGCGGCGCTGACTGAGATGGAGTCCTGCATGAAGCTGCTGTTCCCTGAATTCAGCCTCTTCCTCCCAGACAGCAGCGGGCGGAGCGAGGAGGAGAAACCCTGCTGCAGCAGGAACCAGAACCCAGCAGGCCGAGGAGGCGCCATGATGGAGGAGAAGGAGAGAGACGCTGAGGAGAGAAGAGAGGAAGACGAGGGCAGGAAGAAGGAGGGAGGAGGAGGAGCAGAGGAAGACGAGGGCAGGAGGAAGGAGGGAGGAGGAGGAGCAGAGGAAGACGATGGCAGGATGAAGGAGGGAGGAGGAGGAGCAGAGGAAGACGAGGGCAGGAGGAAGGAGGGAGGAGGAGGAGCAGAGGAAAGCAGTGAGGAAGAGTCTGTTGATGAAGACTCGTTCATCAGGAGCTCCGGGCTCATCTCTCACACCTACAGCCTGGACGTCAGCCTCAGTCCTGGTGGGTTCTGATCCGATCAGAACATCTGGACCATCTGGACGCAGCTGATGTTTGTCTCTGTCTTCCTCCCTCAGTTGTTCGTCTGAAGGAGACGGAGGACAACGAGCCGCTGGTGTCCACCATGATGGAGCTCCACAGGCTGATCAGCAGCAGGCACCTCCCCGCCGTGCAGGGCTGGGTTCGGGTCAGTACACACGGGCCTCCCCTCAGGTCAGCCTTGCAAAGCTAACGTCAGAGTCCAGACCTTGATCCATCAGATCACCATGGCAACGCATGATGCTCACAGAAACTCCTTCTTCTGAAGGAGAGGGAGTTCTGCCAGAACCGACTCCTCTGACCCGGAAGTTTCAGCTGGAGAGCCGTTAAAGGTGGTTCTGCAAGAACTGATACAGTCAGAACCTGTAAACATGGCGCTGCCATGACAACGGCATCTATAAACAGTTGCCCTGGAAACCATTTTACCATCCACACCATGAAACAGAACCACTGCAGCCTCAGGACGGTTCTATAGTAACCGGGTGGGTGTTCTGCATCTTCATCATCTTCCTCATCCTCCGCAGGTCTTCACCAAGGCCCACGCCGAGCCACAGCTGCTGAGGAGAGCGCTGAGTCTGAAGAAGGCTCTAGAAGCTGCGCTGCAGAAACACCAGGACCTGCACATCGACTGCAAGAGCCGAGTCCGCAGAGTGGTGAGTTCCAACGCTGAGCCCGGAGAGTCCCACCCGAGTCACGCTCCACAGAACCCACAGCTTAGCATGTAGAAGCAGATTACATAGAAGCTGTTTCCCTCCAATTTTCTGCTCCTCGGCTTAATGGGTCGTGAAACCTCAGGTTCAGATCCAATGACCCGGTTAGACTCACCACTGAGAAGATGTGTTCTGGATGAAGGCTCTGGTCAAACCAGCTTCACTGCTTTAAAAAAATAAAAAATGGAAATCCCTTTATTGTCCCACGATTGGAGAAATTCCCTCTCTGCATTTAACCCCTCCCCTTGGGGAGCAGTGGGCTGCCACCATGCGGCGTTGGGGAGCAGTGTGGGGTTATAGGTCAGGCTCAGGGGCCCAGAGTGCAGGCTTCGGGGATGGAACCGATGGAACCACTAGGCCATCACTCCCCTCTCAGCTCTAAATTATACACATAACGGTTATTAATGTCGTTTATTGAAATATTTTCATTTAATTCATAATTGCTTATTTACTTAATTCACTGGTTAGTCAGAAATAAAGTTGTTTGTTGAAAAGTGACCAGCAGATGGCAGCAAACCACCACGAGACCTGAAGCAGCACAGAGCTGCAGCACACAGACTGTGCTCCAGTTCTTAGTGACATCACACAGTGACTGAGAGCCAACGTCACCCGGATCAGAACATTTCTGACTCGGATCAGAACATTTCTGACCCGAATCAGAACATTTCTGACTCGGATCAGAACATTTCTGACTCGGATCAGAACATTTCTGATCCGGGTTAGAACATTTCAGACCCGGATCAGAACATTTCTGACCCGAATCAGAACATTTCTAACCCGGATCAGAACATTTCTAACCCGGATCAGAACATTTCTGACTTGGATCAGAACATTTCTGATCCGGGTTAGAACATTTCAGACCCGGATCAGAACATTTCTGACCCGAATCAGAACATTTCTAACCCGGATCAGAACATTTCTAACCCGGATCAGAACATTTCAGACCCGGATCAGAACATGCAGATAGATTATGGTCCAGTGCTGAAGTTCTACACAGAGATTCAGCTTGTGCCGTTTATGGCTCCATTATGTTTGGAGAGAAGGACGATACTGAGAACAGAATCATGGCAACCATGCAGTTAAAGAAATCCGGGGAAGATGTCATCACCATAGATGAAGGTCTGCACTAGGGATGCACGACATAATCGGCCCCCTATCGGTATCGGCCAAAATCCCAATATGGTGCATCCCTAGTCTGCACAATAAATGGCGCTGGGCATGGCTGGAGGAGACGGGGCGAGATGGCGAGCCATTCAGCAGCTGGAACAGGAAGTTAGGTCAACCAGGCGCTTGCTTCTGCATGCTGTGCTCCAGGAGCGCTTATTTACGCAACCAGCGGCAAAAAGATGCTACGCAGACATGAGTTAGACCCTGGTCATCAGGCTGCTACATGTTTGCTGGGAGCTACAGTGACAGCTGGGTAATTTATAACCTGTTAAAGAAAACAATTAGCAGCAAAACTGGATATCAAAAAAGAAATGTGGTTCATGCAACTGGTACATATAGATGCACTGCATCTATGTGGTATTGGATTCTCAAAAGTCAAATTTCATATTCAATCATATAAATAAATAAATAAATATATATATATATATATATATATATATATATATATATATATATATATATATATATATATATATAAATATATATAAAATGTGGAAAAAGTTGAGGCTCAGGATTTTTTTTTTTGCTTTAATCCCTACATGCAGGGGCGGCTACATGCTGCTAGCTTAGCTACATGCGGGGGTGTCTCAGTCAGAGTTGGTAGCTTCAGTTCCTGCTCTGGTGGATCTGGGATTCTGTTTTCAGGCATTGGAGGCTCTGCAGTTGGGATGATTTATCCCCAATTTTAAATCTGGACAATTGTTTTGATACATAGCCATAGCAACCACTGAAACTCTATTTTTTACACCCTGGAGCAGCTCATTCAGATCTCTGCAGCTGAAATGATTCTTCAACAGCAGCTGGTTTTTAAAGGAGGTGCTGGTGGGGGGGTTGGCAGCAGGAACGCCAGAATATGTAATGCATCAGCTGCAGAGAGGGGAAACGAGGAGCATGTAGGAGGATGTTCCCATTTCTTTACCTCCGCAGCACTAATGGGCCCCACGGCTTCCAGCTGACGGGGGCATCATGGTGACTCTGTATCAAGCTCAGCATCACTCAGCCCTCGCCGGGTTCAGCTGCCTCCATTCTGAGGCGTCCCAAACAAAACCTCAGGGTCTGTGTTCCAGATGGCGTGTAGAAGTTTCCAGGTGTGAAGCAGAGGAAACATCAGAGGGATCCAGAGCAGGCTGATGGTTCTGCTGTTGCTCCATCAGAAATGGTTGCAAACTGCTTTATGCATGTGAATAATAGTGGCGTGTGAATCCATGTTTAGCTGCAGAGTGACAGTGACAGAGCGGCGGGCGTCTGGCGGCGCCTGGTTATCACTGTCAGGGACCAGTCTGCAGGCCCCGCTCTGCGATAACCACACAGCTCACAACCCCTTTATCATAATTAGCTTTTCCTTTTTAGCCTTTAAAGGCCTTCCATTACCGGGCCCATCTCCCTCGGCCCGCTGACACGCCACACGATTGCTTTCCCTGTCTCAGCGGGCCCCTCCATCCCGGGAGCCCAGAGATGGCGGCATTATGGATGCAGATAGAGGCGTGTTTATGGAACAGGAGAGACAGAGGCGCCAGAGGAGAGAGCGATCAGCGTCGGGTTCTTTGGTTCTGTTTTCATATTCATGGAGTCGTTTCATCCTAAAGGCTAGGCTAACTTTAGCTTCTGTGCGTTGCTCCGGTCCGGGTCAGCGCAGCGCTCTGATTCTGTCCCAGCATCATCAGACTCATCCGTCATGGAGGCCTCCACACGGCGCTGCGGGGAGCTGGACTCCTGGGCCGCTTCGGACGGACACAGGAACCATGTGGAGCAGAAAACCACCTTCAGTCATTTAGGCAAAGAGGTCAGCTTCCCTCTGCTGCACCAGGAAGCAGGTCGGTGTTGGAACCAGAGTAGATGGTCCTTCGTTTGGATCGTTGTCATGGAGACGTTTCAGATGAACCAATCCGTTCTGATGCGTCTCTGTCCAATGACTGTCATTATTATTTCAGCAAACATTTAATCCAGAGCTGGAGTCCAAACATTCGTCTTTATTCGACCAGATTGAATCCCCCTTAGACGCTTCCTGACATGAGCAGGTGTGTCCCTGCATGCGGACAGCCTTTAGTTGTGTATTCTGAGGCGGTGAGAAGTGGAACGGCGTGCCGGGGCAGGCGTTCGCCAGGCGCTGCTAACACAGACTGAGCAATGGATAAGCCCAGCTGACTTATTCCAACACATCTGTTTCTGAGGGCGTCTTCAGTCACTCTGGGCTCCATTCATACGGGCCAAGGCCTTGTTTACTGCTGATAACCCATCTTATCGCAGCACGATGGATGCGCTCGCTCCCTCTGCACTGGAGATAAACCAAGGGAGACTCTTCCTTTATTCCTCTGCTCCCTTCATTTCTGGGCTGGATACCACAGACAGGCTCTCCTGCTCCCTCTGCAGCCTTTACTTATTCTTCTCCCATTGTAATGAAACTTCGTTTGACCCAATTTATCCCTCATTTTATTTGCATATAATAGGAGATTATATAGTAAGCTGCTCAGTAGGGTATGGATTATTATAGTGATCGATATATCTATCAGGTTAATGTAAAAATAAATTCATGCACTAAACTAACATTTCTAAA
Source organism: Cyprinodon tularosa (assembly GCF_016077235.1). Lineage (NCBI taxonomy): Eukaryota > Metazoa > Chordata > Actinopteri > Cyprinodontiformes > Cyprinodontidae > Cyprinodon > Cyprinodon tularosa. The sequence goes on along the minus strand of NW_024039776.1, from coordinate 189,576 downwards.
AGAACCCGCTATAAATGAATGTTCATATAAATGCGTAAAAATGATGGAGTCGGCGGCTCAGAGTGACGCTGCAGATAAACAGCAAATCACAGACATGACGTGAAACTAAAGCCATTTCAAACGGCAACTGTCTGACTTTAAGAGACAATAAAAGAAATAAGTCAGTGATGGTGACTTTATTAGACCAGCAGAGGGAAAAATGATGGAGTCACTCATGGATAAAATGATCCAAAAAATGGGATGAGAAAAGTGTCCAAAATCTCAAATGAAACTTTCTCATTTCTGGAAGTAGTTTAATTAGAGCCATCAGAGCCCCATCAGCTACCGGACATTAGCAGGTCCTCTTCAGGTTCTCGTCTTTAGAAGTCTCATTGGACCAAAGTCCCAGGTTCATCATCACCCAGGGCAGATTGGAGATTCGTCGCTGAATGACTTTCTTCCAGTCGTCCTCAGTACACCATTGCTGCTCCTCAGCCCATTCTCACCTGTTTTTTCTGTTTAATGATGCCTTCCTTCAGCTTCCCTGGATGGAAATCCCATTTCCTTCAGGCGCTTTCTTACAGTTTAGTCACAGACGTTGAATCCAGTTTCCTCCCGTTCCGTCCTCATTTGTTTTCTTGTGCATTTTCAGTTTAAAAAAAAATGTATTGCTTAAAGTTTTCTGTCTTGACTCTTTGATGTCTTCCAGCCTTTAACAACCTTCCCATGTCCTTAGTGTTTGGTCCAGGTTTTAGACACACCCGACTGTGAACAACCAACATATTTTATTGTGTAAAGATTTCCCTCCTTGAAGGGTTTGATAATCCTCTCCTCTGTTTGTATCTCTGCTGTTGGAGCTGTGATTTCTGTCCGTCCGCCTGGTGCAGCAGCAGCTTTCCACGGTCCCATCACTTCTTTTTAGATGCAGACTAACCAGCAGGTGTTAGTTTAGGGGATGGATAATTCACGGCAGGATTCCATCATCTCTACCAGGGGGTCGTATCAAACATTTGCAGGTATTTTGGCCAGATGGTCGGGAAATGATTGACCTTTTCTGAAAGGTCACATCCAGAGATTCCACAGACCAACAGAAAGCAAAGCATCGTTAAACATCAGCTTTATTTCAGCGAATGCTTTGACATGGTTACTCTGGAGGAGCTGCAGAGCTCCAGCTCCCAGGTGTAGGTACCTGCTCAGTCAGATGTTTCCAGTTTCAGGGCCTACATCCCTTTTTTACATTCGGTTGGGTGCCATCTTCACGGCGAAGGAGAACGACTCTAATCACGCGCTTAGATCGTGGGTTCTAGTGGTCCAGTCAAAGTTCTGGTGTGTTGGACGTCATTAGAGATGATCTTTATAGAAGACGACTTTCAGTGATGCTGAGTTTAGGGTTTATCTTCCCTACAGAAATAGGACTAACCTTCTAGATGTTCAGAGCTGGTAGAGACGAGCTCTGATTGCTGTAGATCTACATACATTTGATTCAGGCTGGTTGGCTGAACCGCCTCGTGGGGGGGGCACTGGCAGCTGAAAGAGCAGCGTTCTTTAAAGATAATTATGATTTGAATGGAAATAGAGCTGCTGTGTTCAGATTATCCACATCCCAGTTTTTCTTTGAAGTTTTGCCAAAGCTGGTGTTAGTCGACCGCGTATGGGAAAGAGTGCAGTTTAAATAGTGACAAAGGTTCATGGGTGTGAAGACTTTTGAGATTTTCTGAGATATTTAAATAAGGAATAACAGGGCAGGGTGAGTTCATCATGGATTTTCTATCCAAACGCTGAGAGAAAGATCCATGGAGCGGCTCTGGAGTTTAGTTAGAGGAAAGAGTTTGAACTGTGGAGCCGAAGTGGATCAGAATAAAGACTCAGAACGGTAAGAGAGCCTCTGATAGGGGGAAAGAAACAGCCTCCAAATTGGAGCTGATGGATCCGCCGGGACCGTCCTGGGGGAGTCAGGGGGGGGAGACAGAGAGACCGGCTGGTTATCCTAACACCTCGGAGTCATTCTCAGGTTCCTCATCGCACTTCGGGCCCCAGGAGCCCAGTGGGGTCTCAGGACACTGAGGGACCTTTCAGGTGCGGCTCAGGACGCGCATGGCTCTGAAAAAGCCAAATGTCTGAGTGGCAGGCGGTGGCGGACGTATCATAACGACTGTTTTAATCACAGATAGAGACCGACTGGGGGGGCGGGGGGAAGCAGACAGTTGAGAATAGGCTCTTTGACAGGACAGGGTTTGGGAAGCTCCGAGCCGGCTAATAGACCTGCCACCATAGGTTAGTGGAATAAAGATGTCACCTTATACATCATAGAAGCTGACTGCTCCCCAGAGACAAAGGCTGCTTCAGTGGGTTTTAGGCAGAGAGGGGGTGGAGAGGAATAATGTGGAGGGAGACGTTCTGGAGAGGGAGGGCCAGGAGTGCAGAGCTTTTTCTCATTAGAGGGACGTCCCAGGGGATCTTTTCAAGGTAGTAATGAATAGAAGTGCAAGGTGGTAATAGAGATGTGGGATGTTGTGGCAAATCAAGCCCTGAATAGGTCAGCCTCCATGGGAAGCTTTAGGCCTAATTAGTTTGTAAATATGTTCAATTCAATCGCAGAGGGCAGATCTAGAATCTCATGGACAGAAGAAATAGGGAAAAATGCTGAGATGAGTTCATGGAGATCCAGAGGTAGACGCCAGGCGGACGGCGTGGTGTCCTGGAGGGTTCCTGCAATGGTGGCTGAAAAAATCCATTAATCACTTTTCTTTTCACACTCACTCACTCTCTCTCCCTTCTTCTCCTAATCCAGTCAGGGTGCCATGCAGGACTGGAATCCATAACCTTATTCCCAAATCTCACCCACATTTCCCAGCTCAAAGCTTTTTCTGGTGCAGTTTATGCTTCTAGGTTCTTGTTTCGTCTCCCGCCACTGGCCTTCATGGACAGGATCTTAATACAAAACACTTTAAACTAAATAAGTTGTTTTTCTTCAAAGATACTTGAATTGAGGAGGTTAGTGAGACACTTTGTTAATGGAGCAAGACAATTTACATTGAAAATAAAAAAAGCAACTGGATTGTCTTTAGGGCTGAAATAATTTATCAGATTAATCAATTACTGAAATAATCATTAACTAATTGAGTAATCAATTAATCGATAACTAGACTATCTTTATCTGACAGAGTGACCCACTTAGAGTAGGGATTATAACAGTACGGTAGAAAAATATGTAAAAATTTTGCGTTTAAGATTAAAAAATGATTTATCTTCTCGATAAGCTCTATAATCCTGAACTGTTCAAGTGGAAAAGTTAGTTTCACCTGGTTTCATTTTATAAAAATCTTTAAAGAGCCTTTGGTTTTCCCATTATTAATCATAAATCGATTTGGAAAATAAGCGCATGTTGCAGCCCTAATTGTCTTATAATGAGTGAATTCTATCTAATGATCTCATTTTAAAGGTAAAACTCATTCCATTAGCAGATCATCTGATTTACCTGCTGAAATTAAGGCCAAATATACTTAATTTAAGAAATTTTTTTTCTTATTTCTGGATCATTTTTGCAGTGCAGTCTGTTTGGGTTGGGAATTTCTAGAAAGCATTAACTAAGACTCCTGGATAGGTGTGGAAGTGGGAGTCCCAGACTAACAGTCTTTAGATCTGGATAGGTGTGGAAGTGGGGTCCCAGAGCGACAGACTATAGGTGTGGATAGGTGTGGAAGTGGGAGTCCTAGAGCGACAGACTATAGGTGTGGATAGGTGTGGAAGTGGGAGTCCTAGAGTGACAGACTTGAGTGTGGATAGGTGTGGAAGTGGGAGTCCTAGAGTGACAGACTTGAGTGTGGATAGGTGTGGAAGTGGGAGTCCCAGAGCGACAGACTATAGGTGTGGATAGGTGTGGAAGTGGGAGTCCCAGAGCGACAGACTTTAGGTGTGGATAGGTGTGGAAGTGGGAGTCCTAGAGTGACAGACTTGAGTGTGGATAGGTGTGGAAGTGGGAGTCCTATAGTGACAGACTTGAGTGTGGATAGGTGTGGAAGTGGGAGTCCCAGAGCGACAGACTATAGGTGTGGATAGGTGTGGAAGTGGGAGTCCTAGAGTGACAGACTTGAGTGTGGATAGGTGTGGAAGTGGGAGTCCTATAGTGACAGACTTGAGTGTGGATAGGTGTGGAAGTGGGAGTCCCAGAGCGACAGACTATAGGTGTGGATAGGTGTGGAAGTGGGAGTCCCAGAGCGACAGACTTTAGGTGTGGATAGGTGTGGAAGTGGGAGTCCCAGAGCAACAGACTATAGGTGTGGATAGGTGTGGAAGTGGGAGTCCCAGATCGACAGACTTTAGGTGTGGATAGGTGTGGAAGTGGGAATCCCAGAGCGACAGACTATAGGTGTGGATAGGTGTGGAAGTGGGAGTTCTAGAGCGACAGACTATAGGTGTGGATAGGTGTGGAAGTGGGAGTCCTAGAGCGACAGACTATAGGTGTGGATAGGTGTGGAAGTGGGAGTCCCAGAGCAACAGACTATAGGTGTGGATAGGTGTGGAAGTGGGAGTCCTAGAGCGACAGACTTGAGTGTGGATAGGTGTGGAAGTGGGAGTCCTAGAGCGACAGACTTGAGTGTGGATAGGTGTGGAAGTGGGGTCCCAGAGCGACAGACTTGAGTGTGGATAGGTGTGGAAGTGGGAGTCCTAGAGTGACAGACTTGAGTGTGGATAGGTGTGGAAGTGGGAGTCCTAGAGCGACAGACTTGAGTGTGGATAGGTGTGGAAGTGGGAGTCCTAGAGCGACAGACTTGAGTGTGGATAGGTGTGGAAGTGGGAGTCCTAGAGTGACAGACTTGAGTGTGGATAGGTGTGGAAGTGGGAGTCCTAGAGCGACAGACTTGAGTGTGGATAGGTGTGGAAGTGGGAGTCCTAGAGCGACAGACTTGAGTGTGGATAGGTGTGGAAGTGGGAGTCCCAGAGCGACAGACTATAGGTGTGGATAGGTGTGGAAGTGGGAGTCCTAGAGTGACAGACTTGAGTGTGGATAGGTGTGGAAGTGGGAGTCCTATAGTGACAGACTTGAGTGTGGATAGGTGTGGAAGTGGGAGTCCCAGAGCGACAGACTATAGGTGTGGATAGGTGTGGAAGTGGGAGTCCCAGAGCGACAGACTTTAGGTGTGGATAGGTGTGGAAGTGGGAGTCCCAGAGCAACAGACTATAGGTGTGGATAGGTGTGGAAGTGGGAGTCCCAGATCGACAGACTTTAGGTGTGGATAGGTGTGGAAGTGGGAATCCCAGAGCGACAGACTATAGGTGTGGATAGGTGTGGAAGTGGGAGTTCTAGAGCGACAGACTATAGGTGTGGATAGGTGTGGAAGTGGGAGTCCTAGAGCGACAGACTATAGGTGTGGATAGGTGTGGAAGTGGGAGTCCCAGAGCAACAGACTATAGGTGTGGATAGGTGTGGAAGTGGGAGTCCTAGAGCGACAGACTTGAGTGTGGATAGGTGTGGAAGTGGGAGTCCTAGAGCGACAGACTTGAGTGTGGATAGGTGTGGAAGTGGGGTCCCAGAGCGACAGACTTGAGTGTGGATAGGTGTGGAAGTGGGAGTCCTAGAGTGACAGACTTGAGTGTGGATAGGTGTGGAAGTGGGAGTCCTAGAGCGACAGACTTGAGTGTGGATAGGTGTGGAAGTGGGAGTCCTAGAGCGACAGACTTGAGTGTGGATAGGTGTGGAAGTGGGAGTCCTAGAGTGACAGACTTGAGTGTGGATAGGTGTGGAAGTGGGAGTCCTAGAGCGACAGACTTGAGTGTGGATAGGTGTGGAAGTGGGAGTCCTAGAGCGACAGACTTGAGTGTGGATAGGTGTGGAAGTGGGAGTCCTAGAGTGACAGACTTGAGTGTGGATAGGTGTGGAAGTGGGGTCCCAGAGTGACAGACTTCAGGTCGATAGCTCACAATCTGACTGCAGATTTTTGAAGGTGTTTCACGCTGCAGAGCTATAAGCTTTCGTATCCTAACTTCCATTTCATCCATCTTTGCTTTTAGAGCCAATCCAGCCCTGGATGGCATTATGACCTTTGACCCCCTGTCCCTCTTCAGCTCTTTTGTCAGAACAGACCCTGGAAAGGAAAAGTTTTGTCCAAAAACACCTTCCTGCCTCGGCTCTAAAATGTCAAACTAAGACGTCTCTGATTGGCTTCCTCCCCTCCTCCTGCTCTCCCCTCACTTGCTGCTGTTCCCCCCCCCCTTCCCCTGTCTTTGCCTGTGTGATGCGTAGCCCCCCTCCCCTCTGCCGTACACCTGACTTATGGTTGTGCAGTAATAATTTGCCAGACCTTGGCAGGCCCAGTGTACATTAGCATATAAATAGCAGATGCACTGAGTGCCCATCACAGTCGACTACATTTAATTTTTGGTTTATAAGATTGAATGGCTTTTTAAACACACTGCCATCAAACTCGCCTGGAGACAAATGGAGTCGTGGCTGCGCGGGTGTCTGAGGTGGTGCCCTCACATCGGTTTCTTTCAGCCCCGGCTTCCTCAGCGGAGGATGGAGGGAAGCTGGTGGTAAAGCTGAGGTAGAGAGGCACCTGTAGATGCCACATCCGTAGGTCATGGATGAAGGTCTGTTGCAGGTTTAAACACGCTCTCTAATTCCCACCATAAAGGCCCTATGTCTCCAGGAGTCCTCTGGGTCCATCCACCTCCTGCGTTTTGGTTAGTTCCAGCATTTTTTTTTAACTGAATTTAGAAGTTAACACAGAAAACAAACAAAACAGCAAGGCCACATTAAACAGTATCTCTAACTACCTGAATATACAGCATATATACCTACTGGAAGCACTCAGTCCTGTTCCACTTGGCAGTGAAGTAGCACGCTCACATCTGTAAAGCAAAAACAGACATTCAAGGTCCAAAAACATTGGCCAGCCAGTTTTCCTCTTAACCCTCTGCCATCCCTGTTAGTATAATGGTCGTAAGTCTTTTACCTTTGTGCTTAAAGAAAGAGGTCCAGATCTTACAAAAGTAAGTAATTCCACATTTGGAACTGTGCGTTAGATATTCCATTGGTAAAATGTCAAAAATCTCTTTATGCCAATCCGTAATTCTAGAAAGGTCCATCGATCCATCGAAGCAGTACGTTTTTCCTGACAGCAAATGTCAGAATAGTGAACCACCGTTTAATATGACGTCTGGGTGGGCCTAGAAGTAAAAGCTGAAGACATTAATTATACCCCAGTCCCCCTCAACATAGACACATGTCCATACGCAGGGTCTGTAATATCCCACTTCTATAAGACATTTAGAGCATTTTTAGAGAGATTGGGTTCATCCTGTGTCTGAGCTGTGGTGGAATCTGTAAGCCATGGAATCTTCTGTGGCTTTTGGTGATCTCCCCTGCTAGCCGCCATGCTTCCAGCCATGTTGGTTCATTTAGTATTCCATTTGTCTCTAAGATAATCTAAACTAAAATTATTAACAGATAAATATATATCCCAATCGCGAATTGGCAATAATCGGTCTACTGCAACGACTCACAGTCAAAGACATCAGATCAGGGAAGCATAACCACAGTCCTCTTCCATGATGCTAGCAACACCAGGAGGATGTGGAAAGGCATACGGGCGATCACGGACTAAAACACCCCTCCTTCGGTAGATGCAGCTAACGCTGACATCCTAAATGAACTAAACAATTTAACTGGAAAAATTCATATCTGGATGAGTTATTTTTTTTCTTAAAATAAGTGCATTTGTTCTGGGATTGAGGAGGTAAAAGAGACATATTGCCAATGGAACAAGACAATTTACACTTAAAATAAGAACATAAATTGGCTTGTCTTATTTCAAGTGTATATTATCTAATTATCCTATTTTAAGAGTACAAATACTCATTTTATTGGCAAACTATCTCATTTACCTCTTAAATTAAGGTAAAAACACTTAATTTAAGAAATTTTAACTTATTTCTAGATCGTTTTTTCCAGTGTTCTTAGAAGGATTTAAGGCACTAAACAGGTTCAGACGGGCTAACGTTAGCCATGGTCCTCTCAAAATGTGAACTTTTTTTAAATAATGCACTAAATCAGTAAATGGGCCATATAGTGAAGCTTAAAATATAATGTTCTCGCCTTAAATGATCTTAAAAACATACTTTTATAGAACAACAGCAGTAGAAAATAGAACTGCAAACCTAATACTCTGAGCTCTGTGAGCGCTAACCTGGAAGCTGCTGCTGCCGCAGTGCATGCTGGGACAGCTGTCAGTCTACAGAACAGACTAGTCTGCTCTGATGCATGCTGGGTAAATAGGGAGGGGCCAGAACAACATCCGGGGACTTTGTCTGTTCTCTGAATGTCCACCCTAATATCTATATAGTGGTTCCGCCATTTTAAAGGAGAGTCCAAACGTCTAGTGAATGAAAAAGTAGTGGACTCGAAATTTCCCACAATGCACCTTGAAAAGTAGTGATCATCCATGGTCATTAGATGAGCAGATATATCCCAGAATGTGTGGCTAGAGCTCCCCTCACAAAGCATCATGGGATTTGTTGTCACAGCGACACCGTGCGGGGAGGCGGAGTCATGTGACCAGCGGGGAGAAGAGAACAGTTATCTGAATGGTCAGTTCACTGAGTTCCCTATAAATTCACTATATAGTGATGGGGGGATTTAGGGGTTAGGGCTGACGGTGGGACGAAGCCCTGTCTGTTCCGTTTGCTGTTCTTGTGAATTGGAACAGTGATGGTGATGATGATGTTTCAGGAGCCCAGGAGAACGGGCAAGTAGACATACTGAGAAACGGCCTCCATTTCTTTCTGAGCTGTTCTTGTTGCAGCCTTTAACTGGAGCCTAACCAGCACCCTGGGAGGATCTCTGATACTTTGGTTGAACTGAACGCTGGTCTTTGCGCTCTCCCTTTAGAGTCCGTTTTTTTCACACAAATCCTGTTTTACTTGAACCGCTTTGTTCTTTATTATCCTTTTCCTTCTATATGGGCTGGTTTTTAATGTCCCTGTAACCAATATTTGTTCTTTCCTTTTCCTATTCCAGTGACTCATGGCTCCGCTTTACACAAAGCATCCCCTCTAATTCGTCTGCTGAATCTCGGGTTTCATTTACAGCAGCAGGTTTTATCTTCTGTGTGAGATTTTCTCCCTGTGTGAGAATAAACCAAAGCTTTGTTAAAATGCAAAGCAGCCCCTCGTTCAGCCATGTGAAGGAATGGAGGCCATATTTTAGCCATGCTGGCCGTCAGCAAAATGTTTCTGGAGGAAAGCTAATCCTGCTATAAGACTTACAGCTCTGCCAGGCCCCTGGACAGCGCGCGATGCTATCAGGCTTAAATTAGGGTGAATTAGAGACAAAGAGGCAGAAAGCAGGGGAAAAGGGATGATGTTAGGGCAGGATTTTCCTCCAGCTGGGTGATCACTTCTTAGTTGTAGGTCATTGATCAGAGCAGAATAAACCAGCTGGGATTAAAGTAGACAAGCACCAAACCTATAGAGACTATATCAGTGTGTACGGCGTCGTGCGGGGAGGGAATCCATGGCTCTCTGAGGATGAATAATTGTTGCAGAGGGATGGAGTAATGGAGGAAGTTGGCTCTGGTGTTTAAAATGTTTGACAGCTTTGTCTGCTCTCTCTGTGGGAGAATAAACAAGATGGAGTCAGAGGATCTCAGCCTCACTTTCATTTCCTTCAGCTTCAGTTTTTCCACTAAAAGAATCAGTGGAATTGATGGGGCTGATGTTCGCTTTCTCACATCAGACACCCGCAAATAAGAAAACGCTACAACACCAGGCAGCTTCATACATCCTTAGCTTAGACTTCAGGATCCTGTGCTGTCTAAAAGTATTCACACCCTCTCACCGTGTTATGTTAAGCTGCATGAAACTCTGACACCCTGAAATAAAACAGGTTCTTTTCCAAGGTGCTGCTGTTCTGGTTTGGTAGCAGAAATGAAACGGCATCATACAGACCAAGGGAGGAAGTTAGTCAGACGTTTTAAACCAGAATTAGCCCTAAAATTATAATTTGTAGGGACTGGAGCAGGTCAGTAGAGACTGGAGACTGGAGGACGTCGGTAGAGACCGGAGCGGGTCGGTAGAGACCGGAGCGGGTCGGTAGAGACCGGAGCGGGTCGGTAGAGACCGGAGCGGGTCGGTAGAGACCGGAGCGGGTCGGTAGAGACCGGAGGGGGTCGGTAGAGACCGGAGCGGGTCGGTAGAGACCGGAGACGGTCGGTAGAGACCGGAGACTGGAGGATGTCGGTAGAGACCGGAGCGGGTCGGTAGAGACCGGAGGGGGTAGAGACCGGAGCGGGTCGGTAGAGACCGGAGGGGGAAGAGACCGGAGCGGGTCGGTAGAGACCGGAGGGGGAAGAGACCGGAGCGGGTCGGTAGAGACCGGAGATGGTCGGTAGAGACCGGAGACTGGAGGACGTCGGTGGAGACCGGAGCGGGTCGGTAGAGACCGGAGGGGGTAGAGACCGGAGCGGGTCGGTAGAGACCGGAGGGGGTAGAGACCGGAGCGGGTCGGTAGAGACCGGTGGAGGAAGAGACCGGAGCGGGTCGGTAGAGACCGGAGGGGGTAGAGACCGGAGCGGGTCGGTAGAGACCGGTGGAGGAAGAGACCGGAGCGGGTCGGTAGAGACTGGAGCGGGTCGGTAGAGACCAGAGCGGGTCGGTAGGGACCGGAGGGGGTCGGTAGGGACCGGAGCCGGTCAGTAGAGACCGGAGCCGGTCGGTAGGGACCGGAGCGGGTCTGTAGGGACCGGAGCGGGTCTGTAGGGACCGGAGCGGGTCGTTAGGGACCGGAACGGGTCGGTAGAGACCGGAGGGGGTCGGTAGAGACCGGAGGGGGTCGGTAGGGACCGGAGGGGGTCGGTAGGGACCGGAGCGGGTCGGTAGAGACCGGAGCGGGTCGGTAGGGACCGGAGCGGGTCGGTAGAGACCGGAGGGAGTCTGTAGGGACCGGAGCCGGTCGGTAGAGACCGGAGCGGGTCGGTAGGGACCGGAGGGGGTCGGTAGGGACCGGAGGGGGTCGGTAGGGACCGGAGGGGGTCGGTAGGGACCGGAGCGGGTCGGTAGGGACCGGAGCGGGTCGGTAGGTACCGGAGCGGGTCGGTAGAGACCGGAGCGGGTCGGTAGGGACCGGAGCGGGTCGGTAGGGACGGAGCGGGTCGGTAGGGACCGGGGACCGGAGCGGGTCGGTAGGGGCCGGAGCGGGTCGGTAGGGACCGGGGACCGGAGCGGGTCGGTAGGGACCGGAGCGGGTCGGTAGGGACCGGAGCGGGTCGGTAGGGACCGGAGCCGGTCGGTAGGGACCGGAACCGGTCGGTAGGGACCGGAACCGGTCGGTAGAGACCGGAGGGGGTCGGTAGGGACCGGAGCCGGTCTGTAGGGACCGGAACCGGTCGGTAGGGACCGGAACCGGTCGGTAGAGACCGGAGGGGGTCGGTAGAGACCGGAGGGGGTCGGTAGGGACCGGAGGGGGTCGGTAGGGACCGGAGCCGGTCGGTAGAGACCGGAGCGGGTCGGTAGGGACCGGAGCGGGTCGGTAGAGACCGGAGCGGGTCGGTAGAGACCGGAGCGGGTCGGTAGAGACCGGAGGGAGTCTGTAGGGACCGGAGCCGGTCGGTAGAGACCGGAGCGGGTCGGTAGGGACCGGAGGGGGTCGGTAGAGACCGGAGGGGGTCGGTAGGGACCGGAGCCGGTCGGTAGAGACCGGAGCGGGTCGGTAGGGACCGGAGCGGGTCGGTAGGGACCGGAACGGGTCGGTAGAGACCGGAGCGGGTCGGTAGAGACCGGAGCGGGTCGGTAGGGACCGGAGCGGGTCGGTAGGGACCGGAGCGGGTCGGTAGGGACCGGAGCGGGTCGGTAGGGACCGGAGCGGGTCGGTAGGGACCGGGGACCGGAGCGGGTCGGTAGGGACCGGGGACCGGAGCCGGTCGGTAGGGACCGGGGACCGGAGCCGGTCGGTAGGGGCCGGAGCGGGTCGGTAGAGACCGGAGGGGGTAGAGACCGGAGCGGGTCGGTAGAGACCGGAGGGGGTAGAGACCGGAGCGGGTCGGTAGGGGCCGGAGCGGGTCGGTAGGGACCGGGGACCGGAGCCGGTCGGTAGGGACCGGGGACCGGAGCCGGTCGGTAGGGACCGGGGACCGGAGCCGGTCGGTAGGGACCGGGGACCGGAGCGGGTCGGTAGGGACCGGAGCGGGTCGGTAGGGACCGGAGCCGGTCGGTAGGGACCGGAGCGGGTCGGTAGGGGCCGGAGCGGGTCGGTAGGGGCCGGAGCGGGTCGGTAGGGGCCGGAGACTGGAGGACGTCGGCAGAGACCGGAGCGGGTCTGTAGAGACCGGAGACTGGAGGACGTCGGTAGAGACCGGAGACCGGAGCGGGTCGGTAGAGACCGGAGGGGGTAGAGACCGGAGCGGGTCGGTAGAGACCGGTGGAGGAAGAGACCGGAGCGGGTCGGCAGAGACCGGAGCGGGTCTGTAGAGACCGGAGACTGGAGGACGTCGGTAGAGACCGGAGACCGGAGCGGGTCGTTAGAGACGGGATTGGGTTGTTAGAGAATATAAAACATCTCTTCAGGTTTAGTTTTAGATTGTCCTGTAATGGAGCTTCTCATTACGTGTGATGGTTATTCTCCAGGGATTACTGTAGACCTCCCTGCCAAATGGGGAAACCATGTCCCAGCAGGTGTTGAGTCTGCAGAATATAAAATTGCCGTTGGATGTGTCCTAATGTTTCTGGCTCTTAGACCCCCCTCAGTGTGTGTTGGCAGTTTTAATGAGCTCTAATTAGCCTTTAATTGTTTAGTTGCTTGTTAACGAACAGAAAGTGATGTAATATAAACGGTTTTAATTGTTCTGTGGAGGCGGCCTCTAGAGCTGGGCTACATGGCTACATGGTTAGCTGGCTCCCTCTGGCTGATGGGGGGGGGGGGGGGGGGGGGGGCAGTTATAGTCATCATTCACAAACTCATCATTTGTAAACTAATTCAAACATGTTAATAGTCTTTATCTGCAGAAACACAGCGGCTCCCCCCCTCCACCCCCCACAGACACACACTCAGAGGGAGCCGATCCACACAAATGAAATGAGAGAATGATAAAGAGGCCTGTGGGAATAAGAGGTTAGTTTAATGTTAGCTTTTACTGCTCCTCATAACGCTAATCACTGTGGTTATGATGCTGCAGAGTGTGTGTGCAGCGTGCGAGTCCACCCACACATCAGCATGATGGAAATGACCCTCTCTGATCAGGGTGTTGTGTTCTGCATTGTAGCCCAACCATCGGCTAACAACCATCGGCAGGAAATTAAAAACCATAAATTTCTCTCAGCGCTGAACGCTGATCATCAAACTCACATCCAGACATCATTACCCCCCCGACACAAAGACCACCCGTCCTGTCTTCGTTCATCCCTCTGAGAATGTCTCCTTCAGATGTGAGGAACATTTAGAAGTTAGATTTTCCCGCCGTCCAGCAGCTTCCTGACAGGACGGAGGCCACAGAGGAAAGGAAATCAATGTTCCTTCATTACCATGGAAACTCTCCCTACAGTCACGAAGTGAACTATCAGTCAGACAGCCGTGGGGGTGGGGGGGTTGCTTTCTTTAGCAGCTGTGTGTCAACATGCTGAACTTCACCACACAGCTTTACTCCACATCTGTTTGACCCAGCTGTTCTTTCTTCTTCCTCAGATGAAGGCCACCTCTGATGGAGAGGAGGATGAGGATGATGAGGAGGAATTTGAAGAGGTTCCAGAAAAGGAAGGATATGAGCCGCACATTCCTGAGCATCTCCGTGCTGAGTACGGTCAGTTTGCCTCTACAAACACACACACGTGTTGACACTGATCCACGGACACGTGCATAAACAGTCCGGAGGAGACCTGATGCTGCCCTGATCCCCTCAGACGCTCGGTAAACAAACAGGCCGTCAGACTTCAAAGAGGCAGCTGCTGCTGAGGAGCAGGTAGAAGCTCTGAGAGCCCAGGACAAGCTGCTCTTTGGCCTCATGGATTCCTTTCATTACCATGCTAGGCTCACTGATTGGGTTTCCTCAGGCCTCATGGTTGGCGCTGGGATGAATGTTGGTCTGCTCCATGCTTCCATGTCTGAGGATGGACTGAACATCAGTGCTGCAGCAGAGAGGCTGACTTCTTCATGGGCAGGATGAAGGTTGGACGTCGCTCTCCTCTGGCTGTTGGACGCGCTGGAGGAAACGCCGCCAACGGGTCGACCCAGTGGGATTCCCAGTGGTCCAGGGGACGGGCGGTCAGAGGCCAGCTGGGGTTTGGATCGGAACCGATGACGTTGGTCTGAACGGTGCTTCTGGAAGCTGCTCAGATCCAACCGTTCTCCCTGAAGAGGGGGGGGCATGTAGACCGCAGCGCCGTCGCTCTGGGGGGCCCTACGTTTTGGCCCCCAGGCGGCCTGCAGGTTCAGCTCCATAAGCTTTTCTTGCTGTTCCTCAGGGTGTCCGGCCTTTGCTGGCAGACAGGGGGCGGCGGCGAACACCGCCACCATGATGATGCTCGGTCAGCCATATTGGACCAGCGTGTTCTGAAGCGTGACGTCGCCATGTCTGTTAATGTCTGAATGTTACAATTATTGCTGGATCAGCTAGAAGGACATGACCTTTGACCTCTGGCAAACGCTTTCCCCCTGGTCTGTGGTCGAGTCTTTACCTGTCCCCCCCCTCCAATCAATTAGAAGCAGAGTAATTAGATGCTATCTGCAGCAGCTGTGTCTGTGTCGGGGTGATTAGTCGGGTGAGGTAATGATCTAGAAGGGCCGCTCCAAATTAACAATGCAACCTCCTTAATGAGCCCCTATTAGCCCTGCACCCTGACTCTACCACCCACTCTCACCCACTGTCTCCCCCACTCCCACCTCAGTAACAAGCGTTTGTTCTATTAGAGCATTTTCTAAGCAAGACATGAAATGGACTCCAGGTCGGACTGTTTGTGGATCTGTGGATCCAAATGGACCCATTTAACAAAGGTTAAATATAGGGATACTTCTCACACAATCATTTAGCCACTTCAGTTAGCGCTGATTTACATCACGCCATCTCAGGTCTCTGTATAGATCCAGATCAACCAGATCATAGTCAGATTGATTCAAAGTTTTCTAAGGAAAACCAGCTGATTCCATCGACTCATTGACTCTTCAGCAATTCCTCACACTAAGCATGCTTGTAGCGACAGTGGAGAGGAAAAACTCCCTTTGAACAGGAAGAAACCTCCAGCAGAACCAGGCTCAGTGTGAGCGGCCATCAGGACAGAAAAGTTTGATCAGACTTTCACTTGGTTCTTCCCTGAAGTGAAACTAAAATTATTTGTTTAGGATTTTGGTCGATATCTGCTGAAGTGGGGTTTCCCTGGGAACAGGGGGTGACCTCACTGAGGCCAACGGCAGCTTCTATCTGATTGGTGGTTCTTCAACAGAACCAGTTTGAACCTGAACCAACGGCCGGATCTCTGGGATCCAGGGAAAGCTGTTCTGACGTGGCGTCTGCTGGTCCTCAGGTCCCAGACAAGCCTCCATCCAGGTCCATGTTGTTCTTTAAACGGATGGATGAGCAGCTGAACTCCTCTGTTTCTGCTCAGGTGTTCATGCAGACAGGTGACCTCTGTGGGAGTCAGCCTCCACGCCTGCTTCCTGCTCTTTCTTCCCTCCCTAATGTCAGTCAACTTAAAACCCGTAAAACATTCCTTGTAGTTTTCAGGTATTTTATCAATCCGTCACCGTGGCAACCTCCTCCTGTCCATCTGCCTTCCTGCTAACGTCTCCTGGCTCTCCATCCTGGATCCAGTGGACGGTGGAGCTGAAGGTCCCTCTCTGCTGTGCAGGTGGACCAGGGAGGTCATTCTAGTCCCTCTAGTCCCTGAGGTGACCTGCGCTCTGCTTTGGACCATGATGGCTCTGAGGCTGTATGTGGAACTAGGGTTCAGTAGTAACCTATTAATCCTTAACTGGAGAATAGAGACTGTAAAACATGCCTTTAGCCGACAGAGCGACCCACATAGAGCAGGAATTATACCGGGATTATTAAAAAAAATAAACATTTAGCATTTTAGATGTCAATCTGCTCTATAATCCAGAACTCCTGAAGTGGGAAAGTTTTAGTCTGACCCTGTTTCATTTCCTAAAACATCTTCTGTAAGGAAACTTTGGCTAAATAATCAACAGATTAATCAATTAGCAAATTAACCGTTAGTTGCAGCTCTGATCTGTAGCCACACCCCCTCTGGTCAGCAGCAGGCTGTGGACGGCGTATCGGCGCTGACGGCGGGCAGATTGAGACGTCCCTCCTTTACTCCCATCTCCTCTCCATCCTCACTGAGTCACAGTTTTCCTGTACGTGCGGCCGCCGTTCAGCCATTTGTGGTCGGTCTGTGGTTATCAGCTCCCATCCCTCCCTCTGCTGTCAGCTCCTTTCTCAAATTAACATTTTAATTACAGGCCCTGCTTAACCCTGGAAATCAATACTGCTTTCTGCTCTTTCACCCACTTTATCCTCATCACCCTCCCACCCCCCCGTTTCCTTTTTTGAAAGCTCCCCCCCACCCAGGAAAGTGTCTTTACGTGAAGAGTTCCTGGATTGGGGGAGGGATCCCGATAATCGGCTCTCTGGATGCTGATTGGCCGTGTTTGTTGGCTGCTCTGATTGGTCAGCTTTGGTAGAACGGATAACTGGGAGCCAGAGGAACCGCTTTGGGTTCGATCTCTGTGAGTCTGAGCCTGTCTATTCTAGCTGCTGCAGTTCTCCGTGGCAGCAGGAGACGGGATGTATTTCTGGGAATTCTGGGAAACTGTCGTCACAGGTTAACCAAAATAGGACCAAACACACACCTGATGCAGGTTGAAGAGGCTGCTGATGTTTTAGGAAATTCAGTTGGTTTATTTCTGTAGCTCTGATCTACGCCCCCTCAGCTCACTCTATAGATCTAGTTCATCCAGACCTGTAGATCCGGTCTAACCTGTCGTTTTCTACGGGTGTTTTCACTGGTTTCCTCTGACGGTTAGCAGCTCACCTGAAGTCTGGGTGACCTCTGACCTTTTGGACACATAGGCCACCGTAGCTGGAGCAGCAGGTCTCCTCCTGGTGGCCGTTGGTGGCGTTACATCCAACCTCGGAAGCAGAACCGCTGGAGAGACGCTGGTGGTTCTGTTTGGGTCAAACAGAACCACCAGCGTCTGGGGGCTGATCTCTCTGATCTCCTCGGTTCCCTTAGTTCAAACAATCTGGAGTTTTTAGAACTTACTGAGGACCAGGGCCTCTGGACCAATCCAGAAGAACCAGAACAGACCTCCTGGTCCGATATCTGGTCTGATGTCTGGTTCTAGTCCGATATCTGGTTCTGGTTCTGATCCGGCGTGCGGTTCTGACGGTTCTGTCCTCTGTCCAGGTCTGGATCCGTCCCCCTCCACCTCAGCCGCTGCCCTCTCTCAGCAGAAGGCTCCGCCCAGGAGGCCCCCCGCCCCACCTGCTCTGTCCAGCTCCTCTTCCTCATCTTCCTCCTCCAGGCGGATGAAGAGGATGATGGAGGAAGAGCAGGACCCAACGTCTGCTGCCGCCACGCTGCGTCTCCTCAGAGAGAAGCTCCCCCTCCATGGAGAGCCCAGGTGAACACCCCCCCATCCTAAACACACATTAAGCAGTACGATGGCGTCCAACCCCTCCTCTCCTCCTCCTCCTCCTCCAGCTGCAGCGGTTCTGATGGTCCGGGTCAGTCGGGTCCAGAGCAGCAGGCTGCTGAGGTTCCAGTGGTTCCGTTTGGGTTGGACCTTTACTACTGGGGCCAGGAGCAGCCCAACGCTGGCAAGATCATAAAGTAAAACACTGCGCCTTACCGGGGGGGCCAACTAGACCCTGAGAGGGGGATGTTCTCTGATTTTCTTTTTTTTTTTTCTTTAATAGCAAATATTGTTTTAAATTTATATTTTTCAGATTAAAATAATTTTTTTGTTGGAAAAAAAACAAAACAAAAAAAACAGGGACTCCCAGACTCCCCTCTATCCAGACTCCTTCTCCAGCTCCTCCAGGGGCAGCGGAGACATAGACCCTCCATGGTGTTCTGGTCCTCCTCCTGGTGGGACGTCCCTGGAACCCCTCAGAGGGAGGCGTCCATCAGATAAAGATGTCTGATCCTCCTCAGCTGACTCCTCTGGAGGAGAAGAAGCTCTACTCTGATGACCCAGCTCCTCCTCCTCTCTGTGTGGGAGAGCTCAGCCTCCCTCAGAGGGTCCTGATCCAGATTAATGACCGTAGGCGAGGGGAGGAACGTAGACCGTAGATGTCAGCTCTCTGAACCACAGCAGATGGAGCTCCTCCTGAAGGGGACAGACCACCCTTTTCCTGAGGAGAACCAGAGCCATGGCCTCGGACTTGCAGGAGCCTCTTCACACTTGGCTGAACCGCCTCAGTTCCAACTGTAGGAGGGAGCAGAACCTCGTCATCCACAAAAACCAGGGATGAGACCCGCTGGTCCAGAAGCAGACCTCTGGTTCTACAGATCCAGTCCATGAAGGTTCTGGAGGGCAGCAGCTGCTCTGCCTGCAGCTTCAGGAGTCCCACAGTTCACACCCTGCCGGTGTCCTACGCCGTGTTTGGAGACTGCTGCCATGACGGGCCGCGCAGACCTTACAGCCACAGCTGGCGGCAGAGATCATAGTTCCACTCAATTCTATTCAGTTTCTATTTAGTTTATTTCTATAGCGCCAATTCACAACATGTCATCTCAGGTCACTTTACAGTTCACCATCCAGTCAGATTGATTCAAAGTTTTCTATCTAAGGAAAACCAGCTGATTGCATTGACTCATTGACAGCAATCCCTCACACTAAGTATGCTTGCAGTGACAGTGGAGAGGAAAAACTCCCTTTGAACAGGAAGAAACCTCCAGCAGATCAAGGCTCAGCGTGAGCGGCCATCTGCTGAGGCCCACTGGGGTTCAAGGAGTACCTCTCTCCACCCCAGGGTCTAAAACATGCGGCTGAAGGTCCGGTCTAGGGTGTCCTGGTGGACGGATGGACCTCCTTTTGTCTGAACAGGATGTCCATTAAGGACGGTCCATGACTGGGACAGGCGTCTCTGTCCTTCCCTAAATGGGTGTTGAATGATAGACCTCCATCCATACCCACAGCCTGCAGGTCAAAGTTCATCTCGCTGTCTGTGTCCAGGTCGGCCTCCCAGCATCAGTTCTGGGTTCCTGCGGAGGTGGAGGAGGAGGTGGAGAGCCAGGAGCTGCTGGCTCAGAGCAGGAGCCGCTATATCTCCTTCCCCGGGAAGTTCGTCCCCGTCAGCCATTTCTGCAGAGCCCCGCTGGGGAACGGCGCCCTGTGCCAGAGACAGGACCGCCTCAAGGTACCAGAACCGCCCTGTAGAACCCTCACCATAGGGGAAGGTTCTGACCCGACTCTGTCTGTCTGTCCCCCCAGTGCCCGTTCCACGGCCCCATCGTCCCCCGAGACTCAGAGGGACGACCGTGCAGAGAGGAGGACCGGCAGAGGGAGGAGCAGAGGAGGAAGGAGCAGCAGCCTGGTGAGGAGACCCAGCAGAACCTTTATAGAACCGCTGCACAGACCCAGCAGAACCTTTATAGAACCGCTGCACAGACCCAGCAGAACCTTTATAGAACCGCTGCACAGACCCAGCAGAACCTTTATAGAACCGCTGCACAGACCCAGCAGAACCTTTATAGAACCGCTGCACAGACCCAGCAGAACCTTTATAGAACCGCTGCACAGACCCAGCAGAACCTTTATAGAACCGCTGCACAGACCCAGCAGAACCTTTATAGAACCGCTGCACAGACTAGAACCGCTGCACAGACTAGAACCTCTGCACAGACCCAGCAGAACCTTTATAGAACCGCTGCACAGACTAGAACCGCTGCACAGACCCAGCAGAACCTTTATAGAACCGCTGCACAGACCCAGCAGAACCTTTATAGAACCGCTGCACAGACCCAGCAGAACCTTTATAGAACCGCTGCACAGACCCAGCAGAACCTTTATAGAACCGCTGCACAGACCCAGCAGAACCTTTACAGAACCGCTGCACAGACCCAGCAGAACCTTTATAGAACCGCTGCACAGACCCAGCAGAACCTTTACAGAACCGCTGCACAGACCCAGCAGAACCTTTACAGAACCGCTGCACAGACTAGAACCTCTGCACAGACCCAGCAGAACCTTTATAGAACCGCTGCACAGACCCAGCAGAACCTTTATAGAACCGCTGCACAGACCCAGCAGAACCTTTACAGAACCGCTGCACAGACCCAGCAGAACCTTTACAGAACCGCTGCACAGACTAGAACCTCTGCACAGACCCAGCAGAACCTTTACAGAACCGCTGCACAGACCCAGCAGAACCTTTATAGAACCGCTGCACAGACCCAGCAGAACCTTTACAGAACCGCTGCACAGACCCAGCAGAACCTTTACAGAACCGCTGCACAGACTAGAACCTCTGCACAGACCCAGCAGAACCTTTACAGAACCGCTGCACAGACTAGAACCTCTGCACAGACCCAGCAGAACCTTTACAGAACCGCTGCACAAACCCAGCAGAACCTTTACAGAACCGCTGCACAGACTAGAACCTCTGCACAGACCCAGCAGAACCTTTATAGAACCGCTGCACAGACTAGAACCGCTGCACAGACTAGAACCTCTGCACAGACCCAGCAGAACCTTTACAGAACCGCTGCACAGACTAGAACCTCTGCACAGACCCAGCAGAACCTTTATAGAACCGCTGCACAGACCCAGCAGAACCTTTATAGAACCGCTGCACAGACCCAGCAGAACCTTTACAGAACCGCTGCACAGACCCAGCAGAACCTTTATAGAACCGCTGCACAGACCCAGCAGAACCTTTATAGAACCGCTGCACAGACCCAGCAGAACCTTTACAGAACCGCTGCACAGACCCAGCAGAACCTTTATAGAACCGCTGCACAGACCCAGCAGAACCTTTATAGAACCGCTGCACAGACCCAGCAGAACCTTTACAGAACCGCTGCACAGACCCAGCAGAACCTTTACAGAACCGCTGCACAGACTAGAACCTCTGCACAGACCCAGCAGAACCTTTACAGAACCGCTGCACAAACCCAGCAGAACCTTTACAGAACCGCTGCACAGACTAGAACCTCTGCACAGACCCAGCAGAACCTTTATAGAACCGCTGCACAGACTAGAACCGCTGCACAGACTAGAACCTCTGCACAGACCCAGCAGAACCTTTACAGAACCGCTGCACAGACTAGAACCTCTGCACAGACCCAGCAGAACCTTTATAGAACCGCTGCACAGACTAGAACCTCTGCACAGACCCAGCAGAACCTTTATAGAACCGCTGCACAGACTAGAACCGCTGCACAGACTAGAACCTCTGCACAGACCCAGCAGAACCTTTACAGAACCGCTGCACAGACTAGAACCTCTGCACAGACCCAGCAGAACCTTTACAGAACCGCTGCACAGACTAGAACCTCTGCACAGACCCAGCAGAACCTTTATAAAACCGCTGCACAGACCCAGCAGAACCTTTACAGAACCGCTGCACAGACTAGAACCGCTGCACAGACCCAGCAGAACCTTATAGAACCGCTGCACAGACCCAGCAGAACCTTATAGAACCGCTGCACAGACCCAGCAGAACCATATAGAACCGCTGCACAGACCCAGCAGAACCTTATAGAACCGCTGCACAGACTAGAACCGCTGCACAGACCCAGCAGAACCTTTACAGAACCGCTGCACAGACTAGAACCGCTGCACAGACCCAGCAGAACCTTATAGAACCGCTGCACAGACTAGAACCGCTGCACTGACCCAGCAGAACCGGATCAGGCTGTTGGACCTCTGCTCTGTTGGTTCTCCCTGCAGAAGGTTGGATCTAACAGAGATGAGCTACCAGAGGCTTTCAGAACCTGGTGGTTCTGACCTGACCCTGACTGATGGTTCTGACCCAGAATGATGGTTCTGACCCGGATTGGTGGTTCTGACCTGGGGTGGTGGTTCCAACTGCGTTATCTGGTTCTGTTCACTGGGACCGCTTCAGATTAGAACCTCACTGGTTCAGTAGCTAATGGGATGTGATACTGGAAATCCTCCAGTAAACTGGTCAGAACCCAACCTGGAACAGGATCCATCAGAACCCCAACCTCCAAAGGGGTCAGTTCGGTCCAGGTTCTGGTTCTGGAGCTTCAGACTGTGCAGAAGGCAGCTGGTGCCCGGCGCCGACCCGCTCAGAGGAGGAGGAGCTCCATGGTGACAGACAGCAGCAGGTGGGGGCGGGGCGACAGCTGCAGCCTGAATTCAGGAGGAGAGAAGCTGAAGGTCAGAGGTCAGCAGGATCCTGATCTAACCAGCTTCTGAGAGCAGAACCTGAGGCCCGGATGAAGGTCCAGCTGTTTCTGTCCCGGTACCAGCTCTGAGCAGAACCGGGTCCAATGAGCAGAACCATGTCCAAATGAGACTGGCGCTGTCTGCTCTGAGTAGAACCGGGTCCAAATGAGTCTGACACCGTCTGCTCTGAGCAGAACCGGGTCAGAAAGCCCGCCGCCGTCTGCTCTGAGCAGAACCGGGTCAGAAAGCCCGCCGCCGTCTGCTCTGAGCAGAACCGGGTCCAAATGAGTCCGCCGCCATCTGCTCTGAGCAGAACCGGGTAAGAAAGCACGCTGCCCTCTGCTCTGAGCAGAACCGGGTCCAAATGAGTCCGCCGCCATCTGCTCTGAGCAGAACCGGGTCAGAAAGCACGCTGCCGTCTGCTCTGAGCAGAACCGGGTCAGAAAGCCCGCCACCGTCTGCTCTAGCAGAACCGGGTCCAAATGAGTCCGCCGCCGTCTGCTCTGAGCAGAACCGGGTCAGAAAGCACGCTGCCGTCTGCTCTGAGCAGAACCGGGTCAGAAAGCCCGCCACCGTCTGCTCTAGCAGAACCGGGTCCAAATGAGTCCGCCGCCGTCTGCTCTGAGCAGAACCGGGTCCAATGAGCAGAACCATGTCCAAATGAGACTGGCGCTGTCTGCTCTGAGTAGAACCGGGTCCAAATGAGTCTGCCGCCATCTGCTCTGAGCAGAACCGGGTCATAAAGCCCGCCACCGTCTGCTCTAGCAGAACCGGGTCCAAATGAGTCCGCCGCCGTCTGCTCTGAGCAGAACCGGGTCATAAAGCCCGCCGCCGTCTGCTCAAAGCAGAACTGGGTCCAAATGAGCGTCTGCTGCTGGGCTCAGCTCCAAAGCAGAGACGCTTCACAAACGGACCGGAACCGAAGGAACTCTAAGAACCGGTTCAGTAGGGTCGGGCCAGACCTCTGGTGTAGTTCGGGTCCCGGTTGTTTCCATAGAAACCGTCCTGCTAGAGCTATGTGAGATAGATGCTGCTGTTAATAGAGCAGCTGGATGTTGTGACGCTGCATGCTGCCTCTGTTCTGTTGCAGACTGGCGTGATGATGAGCTGATGCGGGACATCGAGGCAGCCACCGGGGAGGACCTGGGCTCCTCTCGGAACCGCAGAGGGAAGAAGAAGAAGAAGTTCCCCAACCTGAGCGACCTGAAGCAGAGCAGCAACACGGCGCGCTCCAGGCTGCAGAGGAAGGTCTTCAACAAGTACGTATGAAGCAGCAGGAGCTCCGCTCCGCTCTGGTCCGGCTGCTGACCAGCTGTGCTCTCCTCTCTGCAGGAGCACCATGCGCAGAGTAGCGGATGTGCTGAGTAAGGCGGACAGGAGGAAACACGACAAGTTCTCCAACCAGTTCAACTACGCACTCAACTGACCCCCATCCAGCTCCTCCAGAACCGGCATAAGGAGCAGAGGAGGAGCACCCAGGATGGGACATGAACAGAACCAGTCAGCTGGACCGTCCCATCAGGAACTGAATAAAGCTCCTCTGACAGGAGGCCCTGAGGAGGACAGAACACTTCCTGTTTAGGCTCCGCTCTAAAGGCTCATCCAGTCACGTGACTCTGAGCTCAATAAACTGGATTGAATGAATTCATGAACTAGAAATGTATGGTTTACTGAGGTCGGCCATGATGGATGCACCTCCTCCCCCAGGTATAGCACCTCCTCCCTCAGTGGGGAGGTGATGATGTAATAGACTCAGAGCCTCTAGATAATCCTGCAGTGATGTAGAAATGGCACTTAGATTCTAATGTCCTTATTCAGACGTGTCTCTGTTCACTGGCTGCTCACCTTTAGTTGTTTAGAGTTTCCTTTGCTTAACATTTTAAAGAGTAGAAACTTGCTTTGAAGTTAGATCTAGAAATCTAGAAAGGATAAGCTGGGAAAACGTCATCCGCTATTCAAACCTCTGTCTGTTTTTCTAAAATCTTCCATGGCTGTCACCTCCTCCCCTCGGTCGGTTTGTAAAGATCAGGAGAAACAGAGGAGTCCTCCTGCTGCTGCTGGTGTGTGCTGTCTATGTAGTTTAGTTCTGTTCATTCTAATGTTTTATTTTATTTAACCGTAAATCTGTATTCTAGCAAACTTCAACACTGTAAACAAGCATCAAGAGTTATATTCATTTTATTTCTTTTTATATTTGTATTGTTCACTGTAAAATTCTTACTGTTGTTTTTAGGAAGACGGTCTTTAGATCCGTTCAGGATCAACAGATGAAAAGAAATAATTAATGTACAATAAATAAATAAAAACAAACAATGTTGAAATGTTCAGCTGCCGGGCCGCTACCAGAACCCTCTGTGACACGGAGCAGAAAAAGTCCACAGGCTTAATGATTCGTCTTTAATACCAAAGGACAGCGTCATCCCGGGTTTCCATGGCAACTGGAACAAATATCCTAAATAAGGAAGAGGAGGACCATCACAGGAGGAGTTACAGCAGTACTGACAGTAGATCAAGCCATTCATTACGTCTGAAAGGAACATTCAGGTTTTGTACAGACATGAAATCAACTAAAACAGCATTCAGAGGAGGTGGGAGGAGCTACAACACAGGTGTATGTACAGGTTCAAGTTCAGTCTATCAAAATAATCCTTCACATGGGGGCAGGAAGGAGGCCGCTTACAGGTGTGTGCTGTAGAAGGCGGGCGCAGCGTAGCTCTGGGTCCCCAGCATGAACGGCGACAGGACGTGGCTGGCTGTGAGGAAAGGCAGCTGCACCAGGCTCCCTGCGGGGGGGTGGTGGTGGCCGGCGTAGCCGGCGTGCATGGCCAGGTGGCTGCTGACCGGAGGGGAGGGGCT
This sequence comes from Cyprinodon tularosa, assembly GCF_016077235.1. Classification (NCBI taxonomy): domain Eukaryota; kingdom Metazoa; phylum Chordata; class Actinopteri; order Cyprinodontiformes; family Cyprinodontidae; genus Cyprinodon; species Cyprinodon tularosa. The sequence goes on along the minus strand of NW_024039776.1, from coordinate 164,396 downwards.
CAGAGGACTCAGGCTGCCCAGGCCGCCTCCTGATCCTCCTCCGCCAGCCCCCGCTCCTCCTGCGGTGGGGGCCGAGGTGTCAGCTCCTGGGTTCTGCTTCTTCCACTTGGTCCGCCGGTTCTGGAACCAGATCTTGACCTGGGTCTCGGTGAGGGAGAGGGACAGCGCCAGGTTGAGGCGCTCACACACCGACAGGTAGCGCGTGGACTTGAATTTGTTTTCCAGCGCCACCAGCTGCTCGTAGGTGAAGGCAGTTCGAGCTCTGCGGGGCTTCCCAGACTTGGAGTCTGAGCCGGAGCGTTTCCTCTTGGGCTTGCTTCCCTGTCCTGCATTGGTCTGAGCGACCTGAGCGGGGGGGCCTCCTGAGCTGGGGCTCTTTGAGTCTCTGCTGGGATCAGAGAGGCTATGCTGACCCCGCTCTCTGTCACCGTTACTGGGAAGAGCAGAGCTGCTCTCCTCGCTGCTGTAGGTCCCATCTGGACCCTCGGAGTCGGGGGTCCCGGATCTGTGGTAGTCCTCTTCTTCTGGGCTCCGGTAAATAAAAGCATCCTCTGAAAAATGGAACAGAACAACAAAACAGTTCAGATGCATGAAGCTAGATCCTGTCAAAAGGATCAACAATTCAACCGACAATTCAACCAACCATTCATTCAACCAATCATTCAACAAACCATTCAACCATCCAACCAACCATTCATTCAACCAACCAACCATCCAACCAACCATTCATTAAACCAAGCAACAATTCAACCAACCATTCATTCAACCAACCATTCAACAAACCAACATTTCAACCAACCATTCATTCAACTAACCAACATTTCAACCAACCAACCATTCATTCAACCAACCATTTATTCAACCGATCATTCAACAAACCAACCAACAATTCAACCAACCATTCATTCAACTGACCAACATTTCAACCAACCATTCATTCAACCAACCATTCAACCAACCAACCATTCAACCAACCATTCATTCAACCAACCATTCAACCAACCAACCATTCAACAAACCAACCAACTATTCATTCAACCGACCATTCAACAAACCAACCAACAATTCAACCAACCAATCATTCAACTAACCATTCAACCAACCAACCATTCATTCAACCAACCATTCAACAAACAAATCAACCAAGCATTCAACCAACCAACCAACCAACCAACCAACCAACCAACCAACCATTCAACCAGTTATTCATTCAACCAACCATTCATTCAACAAACATTTCAACCAACCATTCATTCAACCAACCAACCAACCAACCAACCAACCAACCAACCAACCATTCAACCAACAATTCATTAAACCAACTATTCATTAAACCAACCATTCTACCAACCTTTCATTAAACCAACTATTCATTAAACCAACCATTAATTCAACCAACCAACATTTCAACCAACCATTCATTCAACCAACCAACCATTCATTCAACCAACCAACAATTCAACCAACCATTCATTCAACCATTCAACCAACCAACCAACAATTCAACCAACCAATCATTCAACCAGCCATTCAACCAACCAACCATTCAGCCAACCAACCATTAAACCAACCATTAATTCAACCAGCCAACATTTCAACCAACCAACCATTCATTCAACCAACCAACCATTCATTCAACCAACCAACCAACAATTCAACCAACCAATCAACAATTCAACCAACCATTCATTCAACCAACCATTCAACCAACCAACCAACAATTCAACCAACCAATCATTCAACCAACCATTCAACCAACCAACCATTCAACCAACCAACCATTCATTCAATCAACCAACCAACCAACAATTCAACCAACCAATCATTCAACCAACCAATCATTCAACCAACCATTCAACCAACCAACCATTCAACCAACCATTCAACCAACCAACCATTCATTCAACCAACAATTCAACCATACATTCAACCAACCAACCAACAATTCAAACAACCAACCAACCATTCATTCAACCAACAATTCAACCATTCATTCAACCATTCATTCAACCAACCATTCAACAAACCAACCATTCATTCAACCAACAATTCAACCATTCATTCACCCAACCAACCTCTCAACCAACCAACCAACCATTCAACCATTCACTTATGTTTTCAATTTATATAAGTCGTTAGCTGTGCTGAATATGTCTTGAATAAGAGCTGATGGAGGATGGATGTAGGGTTTATGATGGATGTATGATGGTTGGATGATAAATGGATGTTAAATGACGGATGATGGATGGATCATGGATGATGGATGGATTATGGTGGATGGAAGGATGATGGATGGATGATGGTGGATGGATGGATGATGGATGGATGAATGTTGGATGGATGGATGGATGGATGTTGGATGGATGATGGATGGATGGATGTTGGCTGGATGATGGATAGATGGATGGATGGATGGATGTTGGATGGATGGATGGATGGATAATGGATGGATGATGGATGTTGGATGGATGGATGGATGATGGATGGATGATGGTGGACTGATGGATGGATGATGGATGGATGGATGGATGTTGGATGGATGATAGATGGATGGATGGATGGATGGATGATGGATGTTGGATGGATGGATGATGGATGGATGATGGTGGATGTTGGATGGATGGATGATGGATGGATGATGGTGGATGTTGGATGGATGGATGATGGATGTTGGATGGATGATAGATGGATGGATGATGGTGGATGTTGGATGGATGGAGATGGATGTTGGATGGATGGATGGATGATGGATGTTGGATGGATGGATGGATGGATGGATGGATGATGGATGTATGATGATGGATGGATGGATGATGGATGTTGGATGGATGGATGGATGGAGGATGAGTAACAGAGTAAATCAACCTAAAGAAACCAAGCACACCCCCACACACACACCAAATAATGTTATTTTATCATCTAACAAATCTCTGTTTTTTTCTTATTCAGATTTTCCACCCAAACCAGTTAAATAAACTTTACATTATATAAATTCATAAATATAATTAAGTTTATTTATCTGAAACACATTCCTGCAGGTTTATGTAATCAGAACGAAAAGTATACTAATATAATAATAATGATAATTATAAATTAATAATCATGGGTGTATTTTTTTCAAATACATAAAGATTATTGTTTAAAACACACAATAATAACCTTTATGTTAATAAAACCATAAACTTTATGTATTCTAAATATATACACCATCAGTTTTCATTTTCAGTAAGTATACTTTTTTAATTCTGAATACATAAACCTGCTGATCATGTATTTAAACTAAACAGCTTTATTATAAAATAAATATGCATCATGTAAAGTTTAATATGTCAGTGTTAAAATTACATAAAATTAAATGGAAAAATAACATAAATCGAAATATTTTTGAGTGGCGACGCATGGTGGTGGCAGCATCATGCAGTGGTTATGCTTTTGTCTTTAGCAGAAACAGGAAGGCTGGATTTGAAGGGCCTAGTCCAAGTCCCTCACATGACATCCCAGGTTTACACTGAGCTCTGATCTAGAAAAGAATTCCCTGTTTTATCAAACGCTAATTTACATTTATTTACTTTGTATTTACGAAGAAAGTTTGGGGAAAAAAAGATTAATTCTGGAAGAAACAATTTTTATATTTCAGTTCATTATTTTTCGGTTTTCAATCAGGTTGATTTTTCTATCGACATTAAAATCAAATAATTTTTCTAACTTCTCCAATCTTTGCAGTCAGATGTTTCTGCAGCACAACTAAATATTAACGGACGCACACATCATTTAATCTGAATATTTGATTTATTCAGTTCATCTTTTTTACTGTCATTGAATAATAATAATAATAATAATAATAATAATAATAATAATAATAATAACAATAAAAAAATCTCCCCACGGCAAAAAAAAAAAAAAAAGGAAACAGAAATAAATCCAAGTAACGCTGAAAATAAACGCAGACATTTAGATCATTTGATGCCATCAGTATAAGAAAAAATACGTGCTATATATATATATATATATATATATATATATATATATATATATATATATATATATATATATATATATATATATATATATATATATATATATATATATATATATATATATATATACACATAAGTGTGTGTGTGACTGTTAGTAAATATATCGAGTAAAAGAAAAAGTAAAATAAAATCCGCTAAAAAGTGCAGGAATACCTCAGCGAGGTCAAAAAGAAAAAGCTGCAGGTTTTTTTTTCCGACGGAAAGCAGAAAAATTAAAACCTTCTTGATGAGAAAAGAATTGAATTTATTGATTCTGCAGAATTTATGGAGAATTTAGAAGCTTTTAAAAATCAGCGGCTGATCCGCAATCAGATAAACTAAAATAAAAATAATAGTTTGGATTCTACAGAGACTTTATTAAAATATCACAGTGATCTGATTGGTAAATTATTAGAAAATAAAAACAAAAACCATTTATAATTCTGCTGTTTTTTATTGATATTTAATCGATCATTTAAATTTTAGCTCCAACTTTAAGAAGTGTGATAAAATAGAATAGAGTCGAATAGAAAATCCCTTTATCGGTTTTTATTTAAAGCAGATTCTTTCCTAAATGATTTCGTTTTTTCTCTGGGTGGGTTTGGCTTCTTTCCTCAAAGGATTTCTGCGCCATAAAATGTTGAATATTAATGTTTTAAAAAGAAGCTCAGATTAAATCCGTCATTTCCACCGAATCAGAACCAAACACCGAACCGATTAACTGAACCGGTCCGGTCCGTCCATCTAATTAAGATCCAATTATCTCTGCCTTTTACTGCGATTTATAATATTTATAATAATAATAATAATAATAATAATAATAACAACAATAATAATAATAATAATAATAATAATAATAATAATAATAATAATAATAATAATAATAATAATAATAATAATAATAATAATAATAATTTCTGTAACGGGATTTTTGTTGCCTTGAAAACTAAATAATCAATGAAGACGATTTAATGAAAGTTTTTAGGAAAAGGAAAGAAATTAATTTCTCCATAAACAGAAAGCAATCGGTTCTCCTGGGAAACAGAACCGGCTCCAGTCGAACCACCGGGTCGATTCGGCCCACTTACTGCTGTGGTATCCCTCCGCCCCGCAGCAGCTCTTCCCTGGCTCCAGGCCGCTGAGCTCCGGCTCCCCGGGGCCTCCTCTCCGGTTCTCCGCTTCGTAGGCGACCAGCTCGCGCTCCCCGCGGTGGCTCACGTGCTGCGGCGGCGTGTGGCGTCGGCTGCTGGTGAACTTGTTGGGGTCCAGAATGTCCAGGACGGAGAAGGAGGTGGTACGGTGGCCGATGGGGCCCTGAAGAGGAGGAGGAGAAGAAGAGAAAAAGTCTGCTTAGTTAGAGCAGAATATTTCTAAAGTCTTTTAGATACGAGCCTGTAATAATAATAATAATAATAATAATAATAATAATAATAATAATAATAATAATAATAATAATAATAATAACAGGCATTAATAATAATAAGAAGCTTCTACTTTTACTATTACTAATAATAATAGTTTAATAATAGCATTTTACTAGTAATACTACTACTAATAGTAATAGCCTTATAATAATAATAATAATAATAATAATAATAATAATGAATAGGTTAATAGTTATAATAAATAGGTTAATGATAATAAAGGAGCGTTTATTGTAATCTGTGTCCAGTCCGGATCTTGCAGCCTGTTTTTCTGATGGGATGATTTATGAGGGTTTCTCTGCAGAGAGAATGTTGCTTCATTAATGAGGTCCTGCAGCAGGTCCACCATCATCTTCCTCACTCCCAGCATAAATAGAGATGATCCCAGATTAGAACAGAATTATAATCTATTCATTACTTTATGGCAGAATCAGGAGGGTTTGAAATTATTTTAAATTATTCTCCTGAGAAAAACCTTTACTTTAAAAAAGTTTTCTTAGCCTATATTTTAAATCAGTTTAATACATTTACTTTTTAAAATTTAAATTGTATTTTAAATTTTAATCTAAAATACAGCGAAATCATTTATTGTATAAAATCTGGTCGCGTTAAAACGGCTCGTTATTAATTGTATTTTTGTTGGGAGTTTTTGTTAGATATTTTTGAAATGTTGGTTTTAAAGTTGCTGCAGATGAATGAAGAATGAATGAATGAATGAATGGAGGTAAATGGATCCAACCGCTTAAAGTCTTTAAAGTTTTGGGTTAAAATGAAAATGTTTGTAACTATTTTTGGGTCCAGTCTGTGGGGGGTGGGGGGGTTTAATGTGTATAAAGTTTGAAAAACGGAAAGTCTTTTGTAACCATGAAGACGATCTATTGTTTCTACCTCTGACTTCTCAATAAAAAGATTTGAAAAAAAAAAAAAAATGAAAATGTTTAAAATGTTCCTCGTCTGCTAATCTCTCCTAACCTGAGATTGGGATTAACCCGACCCCCCCTCACCTGTTGTGGCGGAACCAGCACCGGCGGGGGTTCGGTGTGGTTCTCCGCGGCCTGCGGCTCTCTGCTCCCGGGCACCGAGAAGAGCCGCTTGTCACCGGCTGCGCCTCCGTCCAGGATGTCCCCCCCCTCCAGGCCCACCGTGGTCTGGACCCCCTCCCCGCTCACGGCGGGCTGCAGCGGGTCCGCCAGGGGCCCTCCGGCCACGGCTCTGTCCCGGCCCATCGCGTCCGGGCCCGGGCCCGGTGCCGCGCCTCTGTCTCGGTTCATTCTCGCTCCCTCCTTCCCATAGAACCAAACGGACAGAAGGTGGAAAAAATGAAAAATAATAGAAATAAAATAAAGAACCAAACTTGAGTCCGGATGGTTTTTATTCTCAGGAGGAAAAGTTCAGAGAAGCGCGCGGCTCGCGGCTGCGCTCCACATCCAGCCTGAGGTGAGCTTCTGCTCCTGCA